>NC_079512.1:26330372-26397506 GCF_000801105.2 Raphanus sativus | reverse complement strand
GCAGCGCAGAGCAGAGCTGTGAAAACTGTAGCTATCAGTGGTGTGGGAGCTTATTAGGGGTCATCATCACTGTCTCTTTAACAATGGCGCTTTTGACCTCTCTCCTCATCTCTCTCTCTCTTCTCTCTCTATTTTCTGGGTTTTCCTAATCTTCTCTTTCATTTCAAAGTTGCAATCTTTTTTTTTCTGCTGCTCTGCCTCGCGGATACTTCTTCTCCTCTCTCCTCTCTCTTCGCTGCTCTGTTCTTAGTTCCCCTGTAGAGTACGGCAAAGATATCATCTTGTAGGGTGTATCGCCCTTATTTGTAGGGAATTCGATTTGTTAGGATTAGAGATTCCCTTTTCGATATTCGTCTTTTTTATATAACCCTCCGAGATTCTCTCTCTCGCGTGTGATTTTGATTTCAAGTCATAGGTTCAGTTGATACTTGGAAGATCTGAGTTCTCTGTTGATAATCTGAGTAGTTGCTGGTTTGTTTGAGACGCTAAAGAAACTAACTTTGCCGAAATTCTAGTTGGAATCTCAGATTTTAGAGAGGGATTAGGCTTTTATTATATCGAATTTTGGTGGGGTTTGGATTCCAAAATGACTGTGGAGGAAGTTAGTGATGGTTCTTCTGCGTGGAGTAGGGATGATGATATAGCCTTCGAGAGAGCTCTTGCTAGTTACACAGATGAATCCGAGGAAAAGTGGGAGAAGATTGCTGCAGATGTTCCGGGGAAAAGCGTTGAGCAGATTAAAGAACACTACGAGCTTTTAGTTGAGGATGTTAGTAATATCGAATCAGGATGCGTCCCACTTCCTTCCTACGGTTCTCCTCAGGGAGGATCAACTGGTGGTGGTGGTGATGATGGAGGAAGTACTAAGAAAGGAGGAGGAAATGAGTCTAATCAGGGAAGTAAAGCAAAGGCAGATCAAGAACGGAGAAAGGGTATTGCCTGGACCGAGGATGAGCACAGGTGAACTCTTTGTTTTGTTTGATGAGATGCTAATCTGTTTGACAGAAACGTTAATGGTCTTTGTTCCTCTTTCTGTGGTTGCAGGTTGTTTCTTCTTGGTTTGGATAAGTACGGGAAAGGTGACTGGCGTAGCATTTCTCGTAACTTCGTGGTGACAAGAACACCGACTCAAGTCGCTAGCCACGCTCAGAAGTACTTCATTCGTCTGAACTCGATGAACAAAGAGAGAAGACGAACGAGCATTCACGACATCACTAGTGTTGGTGACGCAGATGTCTCAACGCCACAAGGACCGATCACCGGTCAGAACAATAACAACAACAACAACAACAACAACAACAACGGTTCTGCTTCTGCTGCTGCTGGTGTTGCTGGAGGAGGAGGAAACAATCCAGCAAAGCAAGCCGCCTCTCAACCACCTCCTACGTACGGAACACCAAGCATAGGTCAACCAGTAGTTGGAACACCTGTGAGCCTCCCAGCTCCACCTCACATGGCTTTTGCTGCTCCAGTCCCTGGTGCACCAGTGAACATGAGCCAGATGCCGTACACCATGCCGCGTACACCAACGGCTCATAGGTAACGTCTGAGAGAAGAGAATACCTTTTGTGATATGGGTAGTGCTCTTTAAGGTTTTAGGTATAAGAAAAAATATGTGTAAAGAGGACTTGAGTGAATATATTCAGACTTGTTCCTTTGAGTGGATTTTTTCTGTTACTTTAGTTTGTGGGGATTTTTTTTTGAATAAGGTGTTTAAGATCATGTGATTAGTTTCAGACTCCAGATTATTCACTAATCACAATAAATATAGACAAGATTCTGTTGAATAGATGATTTGATAAAAACAACAATCTGTTCATCTCATGGAGTCTTTAACTTTAAAATCATAAAAAATGCTACTACGGTTTTCTTTTATTTGCTGTTTACTGAAATGGAGAAGCAAAATTCTAATTCAATCTAAAGACAAATACTCCGAAAACCACTTTTCACTGAATCTACTTCAAGTAACTCCATTAGCTAAACTTGACGAAGAACATCGGTTAGTATAACCGCAGAGTCCAAACTCTGTCCTGCCATCCAAACCTTGAAGCCTTTGTAGAAGTACTCTGCGTCGTTCCAAGCTTTGAGTTCTTTGAGAGAGAAAGGTCCCTGTATATCACCCTGAGGATCTTTGTACAACCAGTTTGCCTTCTCTCTATCATAAGACAGAACCTCAACATGTTCAACTGTAGGGTCTAGAGTCTCTCCATCACCGTTCTCATCTTCATCACCATCGCTCAGTTCTATTATCTCTGACGGATTTGGTTGAGCTTGAGACCCGTTGTTATGATTCGATACTGCTGGTGTGCTTGACTGAAGCTGAGAAACTTCAGGCTCTTTAGTTGGCGTTTCTTCTTCCCAAGTGATGCCATTTGCTGGCTGCTCTACACCTCTATGAAGATATTCATCACCTGTAATACGATAGAGAGAGCTATTAACAAACAAACCAGTTGATGCAAATCAATCTCGAATCTTTAAAAGATCAAAACCAACGCATAGCCATGGTAAGATGCAAACACACTGAAACAAGAACCCTATACATTGGAATGACGCACCTGCAGAAGAAGCAGTCCATGTTGGCAACCTCCCGTTTAGGTCCATCGCATAAGGCGTGATTCCCGGAAGTGTGCTGGATTTTGACATGAGAAAACCATTGCACTGCTGATCTTCTCGACCAAAGAGGTTGCGGACTTCTGGAGTTTCTTGGATGCTTGATATTGGAGATTCGCTCAACCGTTGTTCATTGTCACTTTCGTGAGCCTCAGGGGACGCTTCAAGGTTTGGTAAAAGTTCCTCTCCAAGAACTTCCGGAACTTCACGAAATAGCCGGGACTGTTCTTCTGGAGTCTGAAGAAGCTCCCTCTTTTCCAGATACTCAGACAGCGTAACAACTCATTAAATCAAGAAAAAACAATTAAGAACTCACTATCGGAATGATATTTATTCATTTCAAAGTATAACAAAGTTATATATAGTAACAAAAGGATATTCTCTTCGCCATCCCTTCTCAGTGGCCCGGGCAATACGCTTTTGTAACAATGCCAATTCTCTTCCAAGCCACTAAAGAGTTCAAACAAGAGTTGAGTCCGTCAAAAGAAAATAGGACCACGGGGCAAGGTAAATAGAAGAAGATAAAGAAATGAAGCAGAAGAGAAAGTTAGCAAGCAAGCATACGTGTTTAGTCTGATCTTCATGTAAACTTCGAGCCTTTTCTTCCATCTCCACCTATCCAAAGGGTTCAAATGAATTTTGATTAAATAGCCACAAAAGACACAAAATCTTAAAACGCCATAAGCAGAAAAGGTGAAAGAGTTGTTAGTATAGGTGACAGATCATTAATAGAGAGCCTCCACCAAAACAAGTATATTCCGCCTTCTTATAGAAAAAAGCAAACTTACAATTGTAGGCTGCTTAGGAGAACCGTTCTTTATTCTCTGATGCAAATCTTCACATTCCTCCTGCGTATTTTCAGAAAATCTAATAATCAATCCATAAACTACAAGGCTAGAATGTACATCAGTCCAACAATTTCTATAATGAAAGATAAGTACATCTAAGATAGCTAAAAGAATAGAAACCCGGTGAACAATATTTTCTAAGCAAATTACCTTGGAGAAATCATCGTCAGATAGCGCAGAGATAGAAACGTCTTTCACATAATTTGTAACCTGAAGGAGAAAATCATCAGTCCCAGGTTCTTTCTTCACGCCTAGATAACAGACAAAACAAAAAAAGTACAAAGAGAACTCAGCTTTCTCTACTGCAGACCAGACATCTTTAGGCATGGGACATGATCACTAAAGATGTAATTATCTTCTTGTCCATAAACACACGAACAAACCAGACTTAAATCAAAAATATACTTTCAGAAAAAATTACCTGTGACCTGAACAAGCTGATAAGGGTTGTTCTGAAGGTAATCATTAGGGTCAGACTTGATCCTCACAAAGCTTCCCAACATCTTACCCTCAAAACCGTCCCGAGACTTAACCAGCTCCTGAACCAGACTCTTCCTCAAGTAGACAAGCTTGACATTCTCACTCACTATTGCAGCAAAAGCACCACCTCTAGGTTTCTCCCTCACAACCTTCCTTATCCTAACCACCTTCTCCGAACGGCTCACGATCTGCGCCGCCTCATCCTCGTACAGATAATCAAAATCCGCATCGTCCCGGTTCTCCTCGTAATGCTTTTCCAGTAGATCATACACTTTGATCCTCAGTATCGACTTAACCCCGAAAAGGGACATGAGCCTATCGTCGCACGTAGCTCTCTTCTTGCTCGACGAATCTACGAGACCGTTCTCGGCAATGTACCTCGAGATAGTCTCGCTGACCTCGAACCTGGAGATCTTGGTTGTTGTATCTTTGCCAATAGATTGGAGAAACTCGATGAGCTGTCTCGAACCCCATCCTACAAACTCGAACCGTTTGGGTCTCGCTTTCCTTTTCCTGGAACTGGTCAGGTTGCTGTTACCTTCTTCGACCCAAGTTATATCTCCCATTATTACACACCTCTCTTTCAATACAAACTCTGTTATCACTCAAAAAAAAACCTATCGAAAACACAGACTACTCTATTCGTCTAAAGTCTAGACCTTTACAAGGAGGGTGAAGCAGATACTGTCTGTCACTGATTCTTATTACCAGAAACCGAACAAAACTCGTGTCGGGGATGGAACTATCACTTGACAAGTGGAGGAAATTTCAAAATTGGAGAGAAAGGGAGAGAGAGAAGATAAAACCGCAACGAATGTAAGATGGGGGAAAAGCACAAAAATCCGGCGGAAAACGATCGGCGAGAACCGCGAATCTCCGGCGGCGACTTTTTACAGAGAATCGCCGCGACACAATCGATCGTCTTTCACTTTCTATTTGTGGAGCTAACAGAAAGTAAGAATATAAGAGAGAGAGAGAAAATATATCTTTAACCAAATAAGCGACAAAATTATTTTACAAATATTTTTTAAAAATATGTGCAGTGGGTTTCGAAATGCAAAACACACTCACTATAGAGTGGATCTATTTAAAAAAAAAAATAGTTTAGCATATTTAATTTAGTTTGGTACATAATTCTCCATCTATCCTATTAAAATAGAGACATCTTTTTTATCTACTTAAAAGAAGTCTACATAGGACCATCTATTTCGTAACCCAACTAATATAATAATTTCGATAGTATCTTTTATAATTTAATACACTATTAATACACTATTAATAATTATGGATAACTACCAACCTTTATAATCCAACACATCTTCAACGAATACATCAGTTATAGTCATATTTTTAAACTATATTTATAATAAACATTTACGTACTTACCATACATATTACACTCATATATAAGTTCTTCATCGAGCATACTAATAAGACAATCAATCCATATTTATAATCAAATATACATCATCAACAATGTTACCCAAAATCATAATTTTCTTATGAGTCAAAGGTACAACTCTTCACTTACATAATACATCAGTTTGTTCTTATTATTACCTCATATTTTCTGTGATCACCTTTCACTTCCTGTTCACTATTTGATATTATTTATAATTCCAAATCTATATTAGTTCGTTTTCAATATAACACTCTTCTACCAGTTTCATCTTCTAGCTTTTCAGCACGTGAAAGAGACGATATCTTTTGGACCTTTATCATTGGTTTACAGGACTTGGTATACACTCCATCGACCCGATTTTCCTAATAAACAACAATAAACCACTGTTAGACAGAAAATAGAAGTTTAAAATCCAATTACCTATATTTTTGTGAAGATAATATCGCATGATAATATTAGATGAGAATATTCTACTACTTAAATGTTTAAAATCTCAACTAACCTATATTTTATCAAGATAATAATCGATGTGAAAAAGCCAGATAATATCAAACTTTAAATCAATTAAAAGATTATAACAGAAATATTATGATATATCTTCTAAATCTTAACAAAATTATATCCTAATCCCTATCGATACAACCGTATAAAATTTAAAATATCAGATTCAGAATATGCTCTCGATGCTTCCACTATAAAAAGGCTTCCATCACCTAATCTTTTCATCACATCTCGACAAACAAAACTCCCAAATGGCTATGGTTACATCCGACGGAATAACGTTGTTGAAAAATGTCAAACCATTTAAAACAACTTGGAAGATTGAAGTAAAAGTACTACATTCATGGACTCAACATTCGAATTACCCTGGTGGAGACTCTCTTCACTTCATACTAGCAGACAAGACAGTAAGTGTTTCTGTTTGTTATCTGTTATTCTAACAAAGTTTGATCTGCAATCGACTAAACTATATTTTTTTAATGTTAATGTAGGGTGTTAAAATTCATTGTACCTGCAAAAGAGTCTTCCTTGGTCGTGTTAAGAAACTGCACGTTGGACAGTGGAGGTTCATTGAGAATTTCTCAGTGACCCCAACTGCTGGAAAGTACCGACCGACTAGCCATGGATTCAAGCTGTCGATCATAAATAGCTCCAACGTCACCGAATCCTCTCTGAAAAATGACGACTGTTTTTTGTCATTAGCAACGTTTCAGGAAATCATTAATGGAAGTCTTGATTCTAATTTTCTTATTGGTAACTTAACTGTTTTCCTCATAAATCTATCTATCTTTTTGTTTATATATAATGATATTAATATTTTTTTATATGTTGTTGAAGATGTTGTTGGTCAAGCAACCGAGATTGGAGATATGCAAGTTGTTCCAGTCCAAAGTAAAGAAACGAAGAAGCTGGAACTTACTTTGAGGGATACAGAGTAAGTTATGAATACAACCTTTCGCAAATAGACATTTCACATGTATATAAATGTGTGTTTATTGTTTTTACTTTCTTTTCTTTGACAGTGGTCTCCAAATAGCATGTTGTCTTTGGGGTCGTTTTGCTGAACATATGCTATATGCATACAAAGTCGCTCAAGTGGATAAAAATTTTATCTGTTTACTGAGATTTGCTAAAATCAATGTTTACAAAGGTAAAATATCTACTAAACTATGAAGGATTCGTAACTTATAATATGATTTTGATTAAAAGTAGTAATTTTTAAAAATTATTGTAGGCCAAGTCCAGGTCACAAGTGCATTTGAAATTTCAAGTGTGGAGATCAATCCGTCTGGATTTGATGTGAATGACTATCTAATGTAATACGTTCTATTCTAATCTCATAATAATTTTATCTTGTGCTTAATATACAAACGTTCTTACGCAAATGTTTTATAACCCTTTTAGGATGCCAGATAATAAGTTGGCTCTCACTGCTGGTTCTCTTGAGGTTGTAAAACCTCAAGGAAACAAACGCCAACCAGATAAGTGGTCTCTTTATCCAGAGAGAACAATTTTGGATATCGTAATGGCAACTGAGGTTAATTTTACATTTTTACTGATAAATTGTTTTGTATTATAATCTACACATTTACTTTTTACTGATAAATTGTTTTGCATTATAGCCTTAAACATTTACTAACACAGAATGTTATTTTTTTAGATTGAGAAATGCATTGTTAGAGCAACAGTTTATGCAATAGACACAGACTATGCATGGTACTATTTTGGTTGTATTAAGTGCCACTACAAGAAGGTGACTAACATTACTAACAAGGATTTGGTGCCAGTGAAACATTTGTGGTATTGTGAAACATGCCATCAGTCAGTAACCAATGTTGCACCTAAGTATGTTTCTTTAACTTGAATCAATTATGTTTACGATCTATGACTTCACTAATTTATCCACTGCTGTTAGGTTTAAACTACATCTCCTACTAAAGGATGAGACTGGTGAAACTAAAGTGATGTTGCTTGATACCATTGCTGAACCCATTTTGGGAATAAGTGCTGAAGTGCTCTTAAATGGTTCTCTGGAAGAGGTATGTATAGTTAGTCATTTAACTTGCAAATTATGGTTTGAATTTGACAATTATGAAATTTTTATATCTTTCTATGAAGGTTGAGGATCCAGAAGACTTGCCTGACGTTATTACTGATATGATTGGAAAAACTTTCAAATTTGGTGTCTACGTGAGCAAAGACAATGTTGATTATGGATCCAATATATTTAATATTGGGAAGACTTGGTCTGCTGATGAAATAATCTTACAGTCTGACGATGATAAAACTGAAGACACCAATCAGACTGACATTGTTTCATCTGATCGTCCATCAGAACAGGTTTGTTAAAGTTTTCACTGTTTTTAATAAAGTATAAGATTAAGCATCATTTAACTTTTGAACTTAAATATCCTAATCACATTTTTTTTTGTAGGTATCTTTTGTTAGCATTGAAAGTGAAGACAACACATGTTCATCTTCAACTCCACTGTCAAAACGAAAAGTAGACAAAGCTGTTCATGACATTTCTTCTACTTCAAAGAAGAGATACTCTAAGATCATCAAGGTGGAAAAGAATGCTGGGGAGTAGTCAAAGCTGCGTGGGGATAAAGATTTGGTTGGATTTTGTTTCATTTGTTGTTTTGCTATTATTTGGTTTTGCTATTATTTGGGTTTTTATATTGGTCGTTTTATTTTTTTCAATAACTATGAGTTTCAATAAATGATGAGTTTTAATAGACTATGAGTTTTTATAAAATTGTCATTCATTTTATATATATTGAAGTTATAAATTTTTTTAATTTGTTCTATAAATGTATGACCTACATGCAAACAAAGTTTAAATTACTTACTTGAGCCATATTGTAATTGGAATCCCTTTCAGTATGCCCTCCGAACATTTGTTACCCCATGCTATACACAAACTATCCTGAAAAGAAAAACCATAAATAAGATTGTTGGAATCCCTTTGAGTATGCCCTGTGAACATTTGTTACCCCATGTGATTAATGTACATATAGTATCCTTCACAAGTAACTCTAATGTTTTATATGTATAAAATGATCAGATCGGTTGCGAACAGAGTGTGTCTTATATATGATTTTCATATTTCAAAAATATTAAGGTTCAAACACTAATTTTTAAACTATAAATTTTCATACTACTAAAAATCATACATTAATATTTTTAAATAACTATTTCAATTTTACTTTTGTAATAAAATAAAAAACGATTAAATTTATATCTGTTTTGCGCGGATTCTAAGTGTCAAATGATTAAATTTATTAAGTTACAAAATGTTACTATAATATATAATCTCAACAATAATATATTGTTCCTAACAGAATATTTTCTAAACAATATTACGATTGTTAGAAATACCAGAAACAAAATTTTAAATTTTTTCAATTTCACCCGCCAAGTAACTTTAAAAATGTTCTGTAATCTAAACAAATATTAGCCTTAAACATTTATGTTTTCTTAGCAAAACTCTAGACTGAAACCAGATTTCCAGATTTGGATAAAGATCAAAGGTACTTTTTATTCAATTCTAAAACAATCATCATTGATCACTTATTCTCCAAACGTTCATAATAATTATAAGTCTGTTTGATCTATTGCAGGTTTCACAATGAGAAAAAGACAATATGATGGTTTTAATCATGTTAACAGGGAAATTGGCGGACAAGGAAGAGATACTACAACTAATGCCACTAATCAGGGAAGTATTGGTTTACAAAACTCTAATCCGAATGCTACCCAACATTCAATACCATTAAGCTCAGTATTTAATAGGATTTTGGATGATCTTACATACATACCTGTATCTTCTGGTATTGAGGGACCTTCTCAAGGGAATATTTTTGTGGAAGTTGAACCTACAAAAAAAAGAAAACCCGCAACTGGTATCAAACTCTATCGATATGTTATTCCTTCTATTTACATGTGCCATATATTATTCAGACTGTTTCAAAAAATTTCTAGGCAAGTACAAAGAAAATGTCAGCAGCTTGCAATCTGTGAAAAGGAGTAAGCAAAATCCAGAAATACCAAGTATGGTTTGCTCGATTGTATTAGAATAATATTTTAGTAATACCATGTAACTTGCTGTTTTATTTAGTGAATATAATATCAGATGGTGTTAGACTTCAAATTGATTGTTTTGTAGATGTCAATGTGGCTTCAGGTGACAAACATTCACGTGTTATATTGGATAACGATGATGATGATGATGATGATGATGATTTTCACCTGTCGGATGTTTCATCTAATGGTAACATTTATATTATCTGGGATTTCTGTAACGTTTATGTAATGTTTTCATTTAACAATGTATTCACGTGAGAAACATTGGATTTGACAGGAACAATGCGTGACGATGATGATCAAGAATGGGATTGCAGTAGCATAGAAACTACAGATTCTGATGTAGAACATGCTAATATCGTCAATGCAAAAACAAAGGAAACAGAAACTCAGAAAAAACGAGTTCTTACAATGGCAGCACTTATGAAACAGGCTTTCTCCAATACAAAACCTAAAACTTCCAAGCCTAAACCTTCCAAGACTGCTAAAAAGGAATTTGGTAAGTCATGAACCTAAATTTACCAAGCAGAATTTGAAGTTGTATGAAAACAAAGACAACAAGATTTTAATCGTCCATTTACCTAAATTTCTATTTTGTAGATTATGTAGATGAAGGTGATGCAACACATATTTGTGAGCATTGTGGAGCGTATATGTGGTTTGGTGAACGCATAAACAAGAGTAGAAAGTCCAAGAAACCCATTTTTACTTTATGTTGTATGCAAGGTCAAGTTCAGTTGCCTCTTTTAAAGAAACCCCCCGAGATTATGGAAAGACTACTTAATGGAAGTGATAAGCTCAGCAAACATTATCAAAGGAACACCCGACCATATAACATGGTCTTTTCATTTACTTCTATAGGAGGGAAGGTTGATCGTTCTGTTCCTAAAGGAAAGGGACCAAAAATGTTTCAGCTTCAAGGTGAAAACTACCATAGGATGGGGAGTTTGAAACCTAGGGATGGGGAGTCTGCAAAGTTTGGTCAACTATACATTGTCGACACAGAAAATGAGGCAGAGAATAGAATAAACGCATTGAGGTTTGTAGATTCTGTGATAGTTTTTTTTTTTCTTTAAAACATTTTCTTTACACTTTCATCTAGATTTGCACCTTCTTAACTTGCTTTAACAATGTTTACAGCAAAGGCAAGAAAGATGGTTTGAAAAAGGAGATCATTCAGAAAGTAATAGCTATGCTAGACGAAGTGAATCCATATGTCTCCAAATTTCGGCAAGCTAGACACAGATTGGATAATAAAACCGAGAGTACTCTCCATATGAGGATTGTTAGTGACCGTACAAAAGATGGAAGGACATATAGCATGCCTACTGCTTCTGAAGTTGCAGCATTAATCCCGGGAGACTTTCAATTGGGAATGGATAAGAGGGACATTATTATTGAGGAAAAATCAGGCAACCTTCAAAGGATAAGTGAAATTCATGTTTCATACCTTGCATTACAGTATCCTCTAATATTTGTTTATGGTGAGGATGGATTTCGACTTGGTATTAAGAAGGGAGTCACAGAAGCTACTAAGAAGTTGAAAAAGGATACAATAAGCATGAGGCAGTTTTTTGCATTCAGGATTCAAGATAGAGAAAATGAGTCTAACGTTTTGCTGAAGTCAAGAAGGTTGTTTCAGCAATTTCTGGTTGATGCTTACACAACAATTGAATCTAACAGGCTCCGTTACCTCAAGTTTAACCAGACATGTTTGCGATCCGACAGCTATGATTCTATTAAAGAATCTGAGAGTGCAGGCAACATCGATATGAATGAACAAGGTCAGCAGTTTGTATTGCCAGCATCTTTCACAGGAAGTCCTAGATACATGAAGAATAACTATCTAGATGCCATGACCATTTGCAAACATTTTGGTTTCCCTGATCTTTTTATCACATTCACTTGCAATCCTAAATGGCCAGAGATTACTAGATACGTTCAGAAACATGGATTGAAAGCTGAAGACAGACCTGACATTATTTGTCGGGTGTTTAAGATGAAGCTTGACAATTTGATGGATGATTTAACAAAGAAGAAGCTTTTGGGAAAAACTGTTTCATGTAAGTATTTGTGTGTTTCACGTTTTGAATTTTTTTTGTATTAGATTTTTTACTAACTCGATTGCTTTCTTGATATTTTCAGCTATGTATACTGTGGAGTTTCAAAAACGTGGCCTCCCTCATGCTCACATCCTACTTTTTATGCATCCTGATTCAAAATTGCCAACTACTGATGACATAGACAAGATCATATCTGCTGAAATACCAGATAAAGATGAAGAGCCAGAGCTGTATAATGTTGTTAAGGACATGATGATTCATGGTCCATGTGGAGCAGCCAACATGAATTCACCATGTATGGTTAATGGGAAATGTGAGAAGAATTATCCTAAACGACATTCAGAGAAAACTACAGTTAACAAAGAGGGCTTTCCTGTGTATAGGCGACGTACACAACCAGGCGTTTATGTTGAGAAAAACGGCATTAAACTCGATAATAGATGGGTTATCCCATATAACAAGAAGTTGTCTCTCCGTTATAGAGCTCACATCAATGTTGAGTGGTGCAACCAAGCTGGTTCTATTAAATATTTGTTTAAGTATATTAACAAGGGAGCAGATCGTGTTACTGTTGCTGTTGAACCATCAGAGGCTGTTGAACCATCAGAAAATGTTGCACCAAATGATGCCACAGTTGAAGAAGGTGTGAAGAAGAAAAAAAAGAATGAAATAAAAGACTTCTTCGATTGCAGGTGATTGATGCAGTTTACATTTTAATTTTTTTTTCTTATGTGAATGTTTAAAAACTGTAAACGCCTGACTATTTTTTTGTATTGTATAGATATGTTTCAGCTTGTGAAGGTGCCTGGAGAATTTTTAAGTATCCGATTCATTACAGATCTACTCCGGTTGAGATACTGCAATTCCATCTACCAGGGAAACAAAAAATTATTTTCAAAGGTAAAGACAAGCTTCATGACGTTGTCAGCCGTGAACTCATTCAAAACACAATGTTTCTAGCGTGGTTTGAGTTGAATAAGGTGGATGCTTTCGCAAGGACTTTAACTTATGCTCAGATCCCTAACTTTTATACCTTTGATAAGCGTAAAAAGGTGTTCAATAGAAGGAAACAAGGATTTAGTGTTGGAAGAATCAATTATGCTCCACGCAAGCAAGAGGCAGCCTATTACTTGAGAGTGTTATTGAACATTGTTAAAGGTCCTACCAGTTTTGAAGAAATAAAGACCTATAACAATGTAGTATATGCTGAGTACAAAGATGCATGTTACGCTAGAGGATTATTGGACGACGATCAAGAATATATTGATGATTTAGTGAGGCACAGCTTTCAAAGTTCTGCAGCCTTTGTTAGAGAGATGTTTGTGATGATGATATGCTCTGATAGTTTAAGTCAACCAGAGGTTGTCTTCCGACAAACTTGGGAACTATTGTCAGAAGACATCGAGTATCATCATAGGAAACGTCTGAATAGACCAGGTATTAACTTGCTGCATTTTCACCTGCTTCTGTTAAGGTTTTAAACACGTGACATCTTATTGCTATTAATAATAGTTGTGTGTTTACTGATTAATTTTGTTCTAATGCAGAACTTATTTTAACTGATGAAGAGAAACAACAATTTGCTTTGATAGAGATTGAGAAGCTTATGAAACGAAATGGGAGTTCTTTATCCACTTATGAATCTATGCCAAAGATTCGAAGTAGTCGTAGTCGGGTTGAGAATGTATTGATATTCGATGAACGTAACTACGATCTTGGAGAACTTGGAACGGCTCATGATAGAGATATACTCAGGCTGACGGATGAACAGAAGAAAATCTATGATGAGATCATTGGTGCTGTTGATGCTGAAAGAGGTGGAATGTTCTTTATTTATGGATTTGGTGGCACTGGAAAAACGTTCTTGTGGCGAGTCCTATCAGCTGCAATAAGGTGTAGAGGAGATATAGTTCTGAATACAGCATCTAGCGGAATTGCTTCTCTATTGTTACAAGGGGGTAGGACTGCTCACTCCCGATTTGGTATACCCATTAATCCAGATGAATTTACCACATGCAATATGGTACATGGCACAGATAAGGCAAATTTGATAAAGGCAGCGTCACTTATCATATGGGATGAAGCACCCATGATGAGCAGATATTGTTTTGAATCTTTGGACAGAAGTTTGAAGGATCTAATGCGGAATCATAGCAAAAATCCATTTGGTGGAAAAGTGATCGTGTTTGGAGGTGATTTTCGCCAGGTACTTCCAGTCATTACCGGAGCTGGTAGGGCAGAAATTGTATTGGCTGCAATGAATTCTTCATATCTTTGGGAGCACTGCAAAGTCTTGAAACTCACAAAAAATATGCGATTGTCTTCCAATAATCTGACTGAAGATGAAGCAAATGATCTTAAGGAGTTTTCCAAATGGATTTTGGATGTTGGGGATGGAAAGATTGCGGAGCCTAATGATGGAGAGGCTCTTATTGATATTCCTGATGAGTTTTTAATCACTGACCCTAAGGATCCTATTGAGACTATAAGCCAGGCGATCTATGGAAGCAGTGATTCATTGAGAGAGTTTAAGGATCCTATCTTTTTCCAAGAGAGAGCAATCTTATGCCCAACTAATGAAGATGTTAATATGATTAACGATCATATGTTATCTAAACTTGATGGTTAGTGAACACTTTTTACATATTCTATAACTTCTATATTTTCTTTACTCATTGACAATTTTTCTATTGATGTTTTTTCCAGGCGAAGAAAGGGTTTTTCTGAGTTGTGACAGTATTGACCCATCTGATACAACTTCAACAAAAAATCAAGCGCTCAGTTCTGACTTTTTGAACAGTATCAAAGTTTCTGGATTGCCGAACCACAGTTTGAGATTGAAGATTGGTTGTCCTGTTATGTTGCTCAGGAATATTAATTCTACAGGGGGTTTAATGAATGGAACCAGATTGCAAATAACAGAGATGATGGATTTCATGGTGGGCGCTAGAATTCTTACTGGGGAGAAGGTTGGGGATACAGTTTATATTCCTAGATTGTTGATACATCCATCAGATAAGAAGCTTCCTTTCAAAATGCGAAGAAGACAATTGCCTTTAGCTGTGGCTTTTGCAATAACTATCAACAAAAGCCAAGGACAATCACTCTCTCAAGTTGGTTTATATCTTCCTAGACCAGTATTTTCGCATGGACAGCTCTATGTTGCAATTTCTAGGGTGACCTCAAAGAAAGGATTGAAAATTCTGATTGTGGACAAGGATGGAAAGCCTCAGACGAAGACTAAGAATGTCGTTTTCAAAGAAGTGTTTAACAACCTTGAAAACGGAGGTGAAGAATGAATTCTGGTTTTATTTATTTTCTACCGTTTTGAACAATGTTATGAATTTGTTTCTGAAGTTTAAACTCTTTTGAACTTTTTGTTTCGGTTTAGTCATCATGTTTTCTTTAAGTTCTTATTTTTGTGTTCATGGCTAATTCAAAATTTAGCATACTACAATCATTATCACACATTCAAGCAGTTTATTTTAATGCCAAAAATAAAATATCTAAGAATAATTCTAAGCGGCAAACTACTCAGAGAAATAATCTATCCCTTCCATCCTAAACTGTCAATTCATAATAGTTATTTGCCTATACTATTAGATCCTTCCTAAATTGTCAATTCATTATAGTCATTTTCCTATACTATTCTTTAGGTTTTAGTGACTGACCTTATTATTCTGCATTTGATGACTGTGGCCAAGATATTTATTCTGCTTCGGGTACGCCTACATTTTCTGCTTTGGGTAACTCAAGTACCTGAAACAAAGTTTATGTATATATAATATTAAACAACAACGATTAGTAAGAATGAAAGAAATAAGTCCTACTGTTCACTATCCAAAGAAAGATAATCTATTTGTATTCTTTTTTACCAACAAACATCAAACTAAACATGTTATATCATCAAACTAAACATGTGATATCATCAAACTAAACAATATAACCATATATTTTTATTATTTTTTACCAAAAACATCTATTTCCAAATTGTTTTCTTTAAATAACATTCTACCAAAATAACACATTCATAGCTTAACAATTATATATAGCATAGAGATAGAGAAGTGGACTTATCTTTTCAGGGGTTGTCTTATTTTCAGGGGTTGTCTTATTGTTCCTTCTAATATATGTTCTCTTTACGCTGTAAAAAGAAATAGACAAATAAGTTGTTTAATATAAACCGTAGACAGGTATTAGTAATGTTCAATACAAACATTTACTTTACATCAGTTACTATTATCTGTCGACAGATTAGGAATAAGATCCGTAGACTTTGCCATCACAAAATAAGATTATGGTAATCTACTCCTGCAAATATATAAAAAAAATTACAAAATTATTTATTCTGTTGCATGTCTTGAAATCTTAATCGATGGCCGATATAAAGATGATAACCATAATATATCGTCAATATACATATATCAAACCTATCCCTGAAACTTATATAATTAATTTATTTGAGCTAAAAATTAAGAGCCTTAAAATTTTAGAGTCTAACCTTTATAGATTAGAAGATGTCGATCCTGAATCAAAAAGAGTATACTTACAGGAACAATATAAGATCGGATCTAAGATCAAAAGAAAGGATTCAAAAATCTGTATTTTGTCTTCGGATCGACGCTTTTGAAGAAGAAGAGGAATAGGAAAAGACAATAACATAGGGAAGAGAATACACCGACAGAAAAGTGAAGACATAATAATAAAAAGTTGTCAATGTAATGACCATACGTTTCTTTATTTCCCAGACTTTTCGATTGATGATAAAATTATTTTTATTGTTAATTTTGGCCAATTAATTTTGTAATTTAATAGATTGATAAGGGGCTTTTGTAAAATAATTGTAGATGGGCCGACTAATTTAATTTTGCTGGGTAAATGTAAAAGGGTATTGTTTATCTCATCTATTAATTATATTACACGACACATTCTTTTTTTTAACACGCACATCACATTAAAAACATCTTAAAAAAATTAATAACACCATCTAAAAACTTCAAGCATCTAAAATTAGTAACACCATCTGAAAACTTCAAACATATAAAAAATATTAAACAAAAAATATACCCGCCCTTAGAAGGGCGGGTCAAAATCTAGTTGTTTTTAATTTAGAAAATAATGTAATTCTGTATAAAGAATGAAAATAAGGAAAATACGAATATTAAAAGAGAAAAAGAACAAATGAATAAAGTAAAAAAAATTGAGAAAGCGAGTGGAAACTTTTACTTTTCCACTAATCTTAAATATATATAAAAATTATTTAGATAATTTTATTTAAGATTGCAGATGATATACATTTTAATTTTATAAACCAATGATAAGCTTGCAGATGATATACGCTTAAATATGATCCATAATAATTAAGATTGATCTTGTTTAATATAGTTTTGAACATATACTTAAAAAAAATTCAAACAAAAAGGCTTGAAGATTAATCTTCAGTAACTTTAGAACTCTTCTTACAACATTTATCACGCAACAGCAATATACTCCTCTGCATTCACTTGATATTGCGTCTTCTTCTGCTTCTTGAAAGCATTTGTCTTGCTCTGAAACCAAAACATCAGATCATCAACAACAAACAACTAACTCTGCACCAATTCCTCTCGATAAAACAAATTTCATTACCTTTAAGGATTGTGTTAACTCTGTTAAATCTTTCTTGCCCTCCTCAGATTTGTTTGAGTTGTTGCTGTTCTGAGTAGGTTCCTGCAATTAAAAGTGCAAGGAGTAGTGTTAGAAACTAGTAGTAGAGAAAGAAAGAGAGAGAGTCTCCAGTTTTGATATTGTGACAACAAAGGCAGAAGAGAGAGAGACCTCAGGTGGGCGGAATGATTCATCTCTCTTTCTTTTCTTCTCTGCACTCTTCTCTGTCTGTTTCTCTTGCTTCTCCTGCCACTTCTTCTCTGACTTCTTGTTCTCATTCATGAAGTATTCCCCAGACTCCAATTGCATATCAATCTAGAAAAAAATATGCAACAAGGTCAAGAAAAAAAGGAAACCAAAAGCAGATGAACCATTATCATCAAAAGCTGAAATTAGAAGCAAGTTTTCTTGCCTTGCTCTGCGGCTGAGCAGGAGGGAACGGTGTATATGTCTTCTTCTCCTTGCTTTTCGGCTTCTTTTGCTGAACATTATTCCTGAGAAATGAAATTTGAAATAGATAGATGAGCTCATGATGAGTTACTGAGAATGTCAACCGATTCAATTTTCATAAATAGAACAAAAAAGGCCCGTACTTCCTGAAAGTAGGAAGAAATCTATCCCAGCTTTCAGTTGCAAGCGATGGATCCTTTGCCAGTTCCCTTTTCATCATTAGGTTCTGCATAACCAAGTGCAGAAGCATATAAACCAATTAGACATAGGCTAAGAGACAAAGCTTCTCAAACACCTTCCCGCGAGAGTACAAGTGAAACACAAAGAACCAACAGTAATAGAGAAAATATTTCATGCACACCTTTATCTGATATACCGGATGAATTTCATTACGTAGGCACTCTTCCACAACTCTTCGGACTTGTTTTAGACCTTTAAAAGAACCCATTGCGGCTACAGTACTTCCCTGTTACATGCAGATTAACCCCCAGGGAATTAAGAAGATATCAAACACCCTAAGAGAATATAAACGTACAAAAGAAGTGAGACATTAGCAATAGAAGAGAAAAAAAACACAATTACCTGAACTATAATGTAACAGTCGGTTAATATTTCCATCGCCTGCAAGAAACCAAAATCATTAAAGCCTCAAAGCAAAACGCAAACACAAGATAGTCCATGTACGTACTCACTATTCACCATGACTATCTCTAAACATATGCATTAACCATAGGACTTAAAAACCAGATAGATAACACACCTTCAAGGTAGAAGAATTAGGACCCAGAAGCCGCTGCCTTCTTTTGACAAATCTTGCCTGAAATTAAACGTATTAAAGAATTTTAGTGGCCGTAGTAAAAAAGGAATGTCCTTAGATACATCAAAATGCAAGCACAACAGTAAGTGTGATCCAGCTTAGATATGATATTTGGTCTCTTAGACTAAGTACCTTATTCCGAACCAAGTTTCCAATCTTGATGATATCGCATTGCACTTCATCTTCCAGAATCTTGATTGCCTAATGAAGAAGCATAAAACTCAAAAAAATCAGAAAGTTAAAACACTTTCAATGTCCCCTAAACAGAGTCAAGTCACAGCCTTTTTCTCCACAATCTTCAGTACAAAAGAGATAAAGAGCATTTCAATTCTAGCTATAGCAGTAGCTTGAAGTGTGAAACAACATATACCTGAGGAGCAGGAACACTTCTCGAAAGAAGCTTAATCAAATCCCTAGCTTTAACAACTATATAAGGATCTCTAGTCTTCCTCGTCGTCGAAACCGTCATAGACCCTTCAACCTACCACTCCAAATCACCAGATTAAACAAAAAACCCTAACAAAAAAAAATCCCCAAATCAACCACAAAAACAAAACGTTTAATTCACCAGGTTGAGTTTGCATGCGACGCCGTATTGTTTGAGAGCGGATTCGATTCTAGGCCAGGAATCCTGGAGATACTTCTCTCTGTACTGAGGAAACAGCGTGGAGAATGTGCTGACTTCGAGCATACCGGTGGGGTTCCACGCCGGATCGAACTTCTCTACTGTCCACCGGTCGATGTTTGGGTCATCGTCCCATGGCTTCGGCTTGTTGTGTTTTCCTTTGTACTTCACTTTTTGCTCTTGATTCTGGTTCTCGTTCTCGTGCTGAAGCTTCTCCTCCGTCTCCGCCATTGAATTAGAACAAACACTCTAGGGAGACGGCGGCGAAGGTTTGGCTTTTATTAGGGTTAGGGTTTATCAGCACCCCTCCTTAAATCCTTGGAGGCAAAAAAAAATTAAATTAATCCGATCAAACAAAAAAATAATTAAACCGGACCTAATTAAACAGAACCCAATTAAACCGGAGTGGTTGAATCGAAACTGGTTGTTGGCGCCTGGCGGAGATCTCGAAGTTGGCTAGATGAACTAGAGTCTCTATCTTCTTCTCCAATTCGCTCGCCCACACGCAAAAAAACCTCTCAGAGCAGAAATGATTCATCACTGCTCCATCACGAAACCTGCTCTCTCAGCTTCGATCTCGACGCACAGGCAACGTCGTTCCACTAGCTTCTTCGATTTCAGAGTCCGATGCGGATCCGGGGATGCGTCGAAGCGGACCAATGCGGTGTCCTTGTCGTCGGGGAAAGAGGATTCGTCGTTGAAGAAGAATATGATGGAGTCTGGAGTGAGAAAGAGCGAGCCTTACCCGGGGGGAATGCCAAAGATGGGTCCTTTCACGGGGAGAGATCCGAATGTGAAGAAGCCTGCTTGGTTGAGACAGAAGGCGCCGCAGGGGGAGAGGTTTCAGGAGGTGAAGGAGTCGTTGACTCGTCTCAAGCTCAACACTGTTTGTGAGGAAGCTCAGTGTCCTAATATTGGAGAGGTTTGTAGTTTCAAGTGTGTTTGGTTTTATAGAGTTGATTGATGTTGCGGTTTTGGTGTTCGAAAAGGAAAGAGAAAGGTTGTGTTATTTGCTTGTTTCTTGTTTGGGATTGTGAAATTAGCTTTTTTGATGTGTGCAGTGTTGGAATGGAGGTGGTGATGGTATAGCTACTGCAACCATCATGGTTCTTGGTGATACTTGTACTCGTGGCTGTAGGTTTTGTGCTGTCAAAACCAGTAGAAATCCTGCTCCTCCTGACCCAATGGAACCGGAGAACACTGCCAAGGCCATTACCAGTTGGGGGTGGGTGGACTCTTATCTGATTCAGTCTTTGAAATGTGGTTATATTTTTATTTTAGCTTCTTTTGAAGTCGTGTTTAGTCTGATCTTCATGTAAACTTCGAGCCTTTTCTTCCATCTCCACCTATCCAAAGGGTTCAAATGAATCTTGATTAAATAGCCACAAAAGACACAAAATCTTAAAACGCCATAAGCAGAAAAGGTGAAAGAGTTGTTAGTATAGGTGACAGATCTTTAATAGAGAGCCTCCACCAAAACAAGTATATTCCGCCTTCTTATAGAAAAAAGCAAACTTACAATTGTAGGCTGCTTAGGAGAACCGTTCTTTATTCTCTGATGCAAATCTTCACATTCCTCCTGCGTATTTTCAGAAAATCTAATAATCAATCCATAAACTACAAGGCTAGAATGTACATCAGTCCAACAATTTCTATAATGAAAGATAAGTACATCTAAGATAGCTAAAAAAATAGAAACCCGGTGAACAATATTTTCTAAGCAAATTACCTTGGAGAAATCATCGTCAGATAGCGCAGAGATAGAAACGTCTTTCACATAATTTGTAACCTGAAGGAGAAAATCATCAGTCCCAGGTTCTTTCTTCACGCCTAGATAACAGACAAAACAAAAAAGGTACAAAGAGAACTCAGCTTTCTCTACTGCAGACCAGACATCTTTAGGCATGGGACATGATCACTAAAGATGTAATTATCTTCTTGTCCATAAACACACGAACAAACCAGACTTAAATCAAAAATATACTTTCAGAAAAAATTACCTGCGACCTGAACAAGCTGATAAGGGTTGTTCTGAAGGTAATCATTAGGGTCAGACTTGATCCTCACAAAACTTCCCAACATCTTACCTTCAAAACTGTCCTGAGACTTAACCAGCTCCTGAACCAAACTCTTCCTCAAGTAGACAAGCTTGACATTCTCACTCACGATTGCAGCAAAAGCACCACCACCTCTAGGTTTCTCCCTCACAACCTTCCTTATCCTAACCACCTTCTCCGAACGGCTCACGATCTGCGCCGCCTCATCCTCGTACAGATAATCAAAATCCGCATCGTCCCGGTTCTCCTCGTAATGCTTTTCCAGTAGATCATACACTTTGATCCTCAGTATCGACTTAACCCCGAAAAGGGACATCAGCCTATCGTCGCACGTAGCTCTCTTCTTGCTCGACGAATCCACGAGACCGTTCTCGGCAATGTACCTCGAGATAGTCTCGCTGACCTCGAACCTGGAGATCTTGGTTGTTGTATCTTTGCCAATAGATTGGAGAAACTCGATGAGCTGTCTCGAACCCCATCCTACAAACTCGAACCGTTTGGGTCTCGCTTTCCTTTTCCTGGAACTGGTCAGGTTGCTGTTACCTTCTTCGACCCAAGTTATATCTCCCATTATTACACACCTCTCTTACAATACAAACTCTGTTATCACTCAAAAAAAACCTATCGAAAACACAGACTACTCTATTCGTCTAAAGTCTAGACCTTTACAAGGTGGGTGAAGCAGATGCTGTCTGTCACTGATTCTTATTACCAGAAACCGAACAAAACTCGTGTCGGGGATGGAACTATCACTTGACAAGTGGAGGAAATTTCAAAATTGGAGAGATAGGGAGAGAGAGAAGATAAAACCGCAACGAATGTAAGATGGGGGGAAAAGCACAAAAATCCGGCGGAAAACGATCGGCGAGAACCACGAATCTCCGGCGGCGACTTTTTACAGAGAATCGCCGCGACACAATCGATCGTCTTTCACTTTCTATTTGTGGAGCTAACAGAAAGTAAGAATATAAGAGAGAGAGAGAAAATATATCTTTAACCAAATAAGCGACAAAATTATTTTATAAATATTTTTTTTAAATATGTGCAGTGGGTTTCGAAATGCAAAACACACTCACTATAGAGTGGATCTATTTAAAAAAAAAAAGTTTAGCATACTTAATTTAGTTTGGTACATAATTCTCCATTGTTTTTAATTTAGAAAATAATGTAATTCTGTATAAAGAATGAAAATAAGGAAAATACGAATATTAAAAGAGAAAAAGAAACAAATGAATAAAGTAAAAAAAAATTGAGAAAGCGAGTGGTAACTTTTACTTTTCCACTAATCTTAAATATATAAAAAAATTATTTAGATAATTTCATTTAAGATTGCAGATGATATACATTTTAATTATAAACCAATGATAAGCTTGCAGATGATATACGCTTAAATATGATCCATAATAATTAAGATTGATCTTGTTTGATATAGTTTTGAACATATACTTAAAAAAAATTCAAACAAAAAGGCTTGAAGATTAATCTTCAGTAACTTTAGAACTCTTCTTACAACATTTATCACGCAACAGCAATATACTCCTCTGCATTCACTTGATATTGCGTCTTCTTCTGCTTCTTGAAAGCATTTGTCTTGCTCTGAAACCAAAACATCAGATCATCAACAACAAACAACTAACTCTGCACCAATTCCTCTCGATAAAACAAATTTCATTACCTTTAAGGATTGTGTTAACTCGGTTAAATCTTTCTTGCCCTCCTCAGATTTGTTTGAGTTGTTGCTGTTCTGAGTAGGTTCCTGCAATTAAAAGTGCAAGGAGTAGTGTTAGAAACTAGTAGTAGAGAAAGAAAGAGAGAGAGCCTCCGGTTTTGATTTTGCGACAACAAAGGCAGAAGAGAGAGACCTCAGGTGGGCGGAATGATTCATCTCTCTTTCTTTTCTTCTCTGCACTCTTCTCTGTCTGTTTCTCTTGCTTCTCCTGCCACTTCTTCTCTGACTTCTTGTTCTCATTCATGAAGTATTCCCCAGACTCCAATTGCATATCAATCTAGAAAAAAATATGCAACAAGGTCAGGGAAAAAAGGAAACCAAAAGCAGATGAACCATTATCATCAAAAGCTGAAATTAGAAGCAAGTTTTCTTGCCTTGCTCTGCGGCTGAGCAGGAGGGAACGGTGTATATGTCTTCTTCTCCTTGCTTTTCGGCTTCTTTTGCTGAACATTATTCCTGAGAAATGAAATTTGAAATAGATAGATGAGCTCATGATGAGTTACTGAGAATGTCAACCGATTCAATTTTCATAAATAGAACCAAAAAAAGCCCGTACTTCCTGAAAGTAGGAAGAAACCTATCCCAGCTTTCAGTTGCAAACGATGGATCCTTTGCCAGTTCCCTTTTCATCATTAGGTTCTGCATAACCAAGTGCAGAAGCATATAAACCAATTAGACATAGGCTAAGAGACAAAGCTTCTCAAACACCTTCCCGCGAGAGTATAAGTGAAACACAAAGAACCGACAGTAATAGAGAAAATATTTCATACACACCTTTATCTGATATACCGGATGAATTTCATTACGTAGGCACTCTTCCACAACTCTTCGGACTTGTTTTAGACCTTTAAAAGAACCCATCGCGGCTACAGTACTTCCCTGTTACATGCAGATTAAATCCCAAGGAATTAAGAAGATACCAAACACCCAAAGAGAATATAAAACGTACAAAAGAAGTGAGACATTAGCAATAGAAACAAAAAAAATAAAACGCAATTACCTGAACTAGAATGTAACAGTCGGTTAATATTTCCATCGCCTGCAAGAAAGAAACCAAAATCATTAAAGCCTCAAAAGCAAAACGCAAACACAAGAAAGTCCATGTACGTACTCACTATTCACCATGACTCTCTCTAAACATAGGCATTAACCAAAGGACTTTAAAACCGGATAGATAACACACCTTCAAGGTAGAAGAATTAGGACCCAGAAGCCGCTGCCTTCTTTTGACAAATCTTGCCTGAAATTAAACGTATTAAAGAATTTTAGTGGCCGTAGTAAAAAAGGATTGTCCTTAGATACATCAAAATGCAAGCACAACAGTAAGTGTGATCCAGCTTAGATATGATATTTGGTCTCTTAGACTAAGTACCTTATTCCGAACCAAGTTTCCAATCTTGATGATATCGCATTGCACTTCGTCTTCCAGAATCTTGATTGCCTGTAATCAAATCAATGAAGAAGCATAGAACTCAAATATCAGAAAGTTAAACACTTTCAAGGTCCCCTAAACAAAGTCAAGTCAAGTCACAGCCTTTTCTCCACAATCTTCAGTACAAAAGAGATAAAGAGTATTTCAATTCTAGCTATAGCAGTAGCTTGAAGTGTGGAACAACATATACCTGAGGAGCAGGAACACTTCTCGAAAGAAGCTTAATCAAATCCCTAGCTTTAACAACTATATAAGGATCTCTAGTCTTCCTCGTCGTCGAAACCGTCATAGACCCTTCAACCTACCACTCCAAATCACCAGATTAAACAAAAAACCCTAAAAGAAAAAATCCCCAAATCAACCACAAAAACAAAACGTTTAATTCACCAGGTTGAGTTTGCATGCGACGCCGTATTGTTTGAGAGCGGATTCGATTCTAGGCCAGGAATCCTGGAGATACTTCTCTCTGTACTGAGGAAACAGCGTGGAGAATGTGCTGACTTCGAGCATACCGGTGGGGTTCCACGCCGGCTCGAACTTCTCTACTGTCCATCGGTCGATGTTTGGGTCATCGTCCCATGGCTTAGGCTTGTTGTGTTTTCCTTTGTACTTCACTTTTTGCTCTTGATTCTGGTTCTCGTTCTCGTGCTGAAGCTTCTCCTCCGTCTCCGCCATTGAATTAGAACAAACACTCTAGGGAGACGGCGGCGAAGGTTTGGCTTTTATTAGGGTTAGGGTTTATCAGCACCCCTCCTTAAATCCTTGGAGGCAAAAAAAAATTAAATTAATCCGATCAAACAAAAAAATAATTAAACCGGACCTAATTAAACAGAACCCAATTAAACCGGAGTGGTTGAATCGAAACTGGTTGTTGGCGCCTGGCGGAGATCTCGAAGTTGGCTAGATGAACTAGAGTCTCTATCTTCTTCTCCAATTCGCTCGCCCACACGCAAAAAAACCTCTCAGAGCAGAAATGATTCATCACTGCTCCATCACGAAACCTGCTCTCTCAGCTTCGATCTCGACGCACAGGCAACGTCGTTCCACTAGCTTCTTCGATTTCAGAGTCCGATGCGGATCCGGGGATGCGTCGAAGCGGACCAATGCGGTGTCCTTGTCGTCGGGGAAAGAGGATTCGTCGTTGAAGAAGAATATGATGGAGTCTGGAGTGAGAAAGAGCGAGCCTTACCCGGGGGGAATGCCAAAGATGGGTCCTTTCACGGGGAGAGATCCGAATGTGAAGAAGCCTGCTTGGTTGAGACAGAAGGCGCCGCAGGGGGAGAGGTTTCAGGAGGTGAAGGAGTCGTTGACTCGTCTCAAGCTCAACACTGTTTGTGAGGAAGCTCAGTGTCCTAATATTGGAGAGGTTTGTAGTTTCAAGTGTGTTTGGTTTTATAGAGTTGATTGATGTTGCGGTTTTGGTGTTCGAAAAGGAAAGAGAAAGGTTGTGTTTTTTGCTTGTTTCTTGTTTGGGATTGTGAAATTAGCTTTTTTGATGTGTGCAGTGTTGGAATGGAGGTGGTGATGGTATAGCTACTGCAACCATCATGGTTCTTGGTGATACTTGTACTCGTGGCTGTAGGTTTTGTGCTGTCAAAACCAGTAGAAATCCTGCTCCTCCTGACCCAATGGAACCGGAGAACACTGCCAAGGCCATTACCAGTTGGGGGTGGGTGGACTCTTATCTGATTCAGTCTTTGAAATGTGGTTATATTTTTATTTTAGCTTCTTTTGAAGTCGTGTTTGTAATTGACCCATAATACAAAGTTAGTGTTCAGGAACAACACTTCACGTTGCTCTATTATTAATTTGGTAGAATAAACGAAGAGGGGGTCAAAACTAGGAAATGATGTCATTGCTGACTTGGAGTCTCACTAGTCACTTTTGCCTAGAATGTTTAGGTTACGGAGTCCTTATATGTCTTTGTGAATCAGTATGATATGCTCTGTTGGCTTTTCCTTTGTTACAGTGTAGACTACATAGTTATTACCAGTGTAGACCGTGACGATCTACCTGATGGTGGAAGTGGACATTTTGCACAGACTGTTAAAGCTATGAAGGTCAGTATTATGCTCTCTGTCCCATGATCTCTTAATAATACTGTTTCAAGAGTGTTTCCGAGTGATATTTTTGTTATCAATTCTGTAGAGACTTAAGCCGGATATAATGATAGAGTGTTTAACTTCTGATTTCCGTGGAGACTTGGAGGCTGTAGACTCTCTTGTTCACTCTGGATTGGACGTTTTTGCTCACAATATCGAGACTGTGAAAAGGCTCCAGCGACTTGTGAGGGATCCCAGGGCTGGGTGAGTATATTGTTCTCTTGTTACTTCATTTTCTTTTCTAAATGCTTTGCATGCACAGTTGGTTATGGCATCATTTACTTACTGAATCTCAGTTAAAACGAGACATGCAATAGTTTTCTGCATCTCTAATTGTATAAAATGTCCCCTGGGAGAATGCAGATATGAGCAGAGCATGTCGGTGTTGAAACACGCTAAGATCAGCAAACAAGGAATGATCACAAAGACTTCCATAATGCTTGGTCTTGGAGAAACAGACGAAGAGTTGAAAGAAGCAATGGCTGATCTAAGAGCGATAGATGTTGACATCCTAACACTTGGTCAGTATTTACAGGTAAAAAAGACTAACTTAGCATTTCAGACATCATTCGCAAAGAACATCAACCGACCTTTTCTTTGTTGTTCAATGCCAGCCAACCCCACTGCATTTGACGGTGAAAGAGTATGTGACGCCTGAGAAGTTTGATTTTTGGAAAACATACGGAGAATCAATTGGATTTCGCTATGTAGCAAGTGGTCCACTGGTAAAAATCAAGTTCTTACTTTGGATATCTTAAAACATTGAAGAACAAGAAAGTGATTTTTTGATTTGGATATATGTTACACTTGTGCAGGTGAGATCTTCATACAGAGCAGGAGAGCTTTTTGTCAAGACAATGGTGAAAGAAAGCTACGCCAAATCTATATTTTAATAGCAACTAGAGCTTGATATATATAATCACACGGGTGTTTTTTTTATAAAATAGACATAACATTTTTCACAAATATGCAATGATTGCACAAATATACATCCCTATGTGTGTTTATTCAACTAGTAATGTACTAGATGATAATCGGAGTGAGTTTTTTCTATGATATTTTTAAATATTATAGACAATACACATTTTGTTATCGGTAATTTTTTAGGTTTGATTAAAGGTGGCCATTCGAATATCATTTGGTTTGATTTAGTTATGTTCAATTTAGATTTTTGCGGTTTGGATTTTGACAGGTTCAATTTGGGTTTCGATAACCTATTTAATTTTTTTTAAACAATTAAAATTCATATACACTTTGAGTTTCTAAAAATCTAAAAATAAGAATAATATATAACATATAAATTTTAATAATATATACTAAAATACTTAATTTTTACATAAAAATTGGTTTAACTTAAATATTTGGATAGAAATCAATAGATATTTTAAATATTTTTGATATTGTTTATCTATTTAAAACATGTATTTTATTTGTATATATTTTCAACTATTATGAACAACTTAAAAAACATCTTATATATTTTGTATATGTCTTTAGATATTAAATTTAAAAATAATTAATATATTTAAGTATACAAATCTAGTTCTAATATACTTGGACACCCGAAATATTTTGGTTCGTATCGAATTCAGTTATGATTTTCTAAATACCAAAGTTTAGAATCAAATCAATTTTTATGATTCAATTCAACGACATTTTGGCTTTCAAATTTGGTTAAGCTTGGTATAAACTTTTGGAATTGAACCGAATAAAACTTTTTGATTTAATACAGTGAGATTTTAGCGGACCAAAATTTATTGGTTTAGAGATCGATTCTAATAGATTGATTTAGAAATCTATATAGTATTTACAAATCTGAATAAACCATACATATTTTCAAATCTAACATATGAATCTTAATTAGTATTTGCAAATCCGGAGGTTTGCCCTTATATATGAATTTTTGTATTTTTAACAAATAAATCCACACAAATCCATTTAAATACATTATGAAATCAAATCTATTAGTAAATTCATATGATTGAATTAGAATTTATAAATCATGAAACCAAAAATACATGATTTATATATGAATTTTAAAATTATAGAACCAATAGCATTGTATTTAGTTAGATCTTCAAATCCATTAAAATACACCAACTAATAACCCATTTTATCAGATTTTAATTTTGTTGTTTCATTTCAAACTGATTCATGATTCTTTTCAAACTGATTCATGATTCATTTGAATATAATTTCTTAAATCTGCAATAATGTATTTATAAATTCAACATAATATCTTTTGATTTCTACTCTAGAATTAAACTAAATAACAAATGATTAGCAAACCCATTGGTGGTGTTTTGGTACCCATTATAACATAATTTTGTAGATTTTTGTTTCTTAAATCAAAAATTTGAGTGCACAAAAAAGTGCACAAAAAAAAAAGTTGATCGAAATATTTTTCTAAAACAATGCACTAATTGAGCAGGAGATATGTTTGTAATTGATCAGCCACGAGTGGAGGAGGAAACAAGAAACCTTCACCATCAGGTTTTGATTCTTCTTTCCATCGTTTTTTAAAAGCTATATTTTGATCTTTTTGTGTTTGTAGAGTGAGCTATCTCTTGATTTTTGTGTATGAATTTGAACGAGATTATAATGCTTTCCCGCCTTGTTTTGTGTTGGACATGAACTGAGTTTGTAAACAAGTTCTTAGAGCTAAAATATAAAGGATGATGGATTATTAAGAGTATTTGCTGCTTAGATCTTGTTTATGTTTTAGATTAGCTTTATAGACTGAGTGATTTGTGTTCATCAGGAACAAAAACAGTTCTATCATCTGGTTTTTTATAGATTGAATGAATCTACTACAAAAAAACTGTATAATGAGGTTGGAAACAGAGTTTTGGTATGAAGTTCATATGACTATGCTTTGTTTCTCTGGTTTAGTGTTTAGTGAGAAGAAGAAGGGTTTGAAACTGAGTATTCCCCTAGCATCTCAGTACAAGTCGTCCCTGAGATTAGGTAAACCTTGTCAATTTAGTATAAAGTCTTGTCAATTGTCTTGCTATATGTGTTTTGATGATATTTGTTATATGATAATGAAGGTAAAAGTCACCTAAAGCCCTCTAGTGATCAAGACGATCCAACTCCAAGCGGTGGCTCCAAGAATTTGTTTGTGCGCCTTGCATCTGATGCTGCCACATGGAACAAAAAAGACAAGATCGCATATGATAATTGGATCAAGTTTGAGAGCACCATCCGCAAGCTAAGTGCTGAAGAAGAAGAATACTTTGTAAGTGATATGCTTTATAGTGTTTAACTTTTAATTTATTTCTATGTGCTCTAATTCTCTTTGCTTTTTCATCTTCTTATTCTGTGAAGTAGAAATAGGCTAAAGAGGATGCCATCTCGTCTCATGAAAAGGGGATAAAAAACTCTTGATCCACAATAATATTTTACTTCTTGTAAAATGAAACAGTTGGTATCAAACTTTATATAGTACTCTTTTTGTTGTTTGTTTGAGTGTTGAATACAATGAGAATTGTGCTTGATACTGGTAAATGATTCTTTAGTGTGTTAACATTTATATAAGTTAGATAATTTCATAATGCTAGTGAGTGTAGCTGAAGCGTGGAACACGGCAAGAAATCGAATTGCAAAAGTGCTCTCAGAATCTGCGGATATTGAGATTGGTCGGGAGGTGTTGAAGGTTTTTATAACTCTTTGGTTTTGGATATCGGTCTGAGGACCTTGGCTCAAGGGTGCAAGAGACTGGTGAACCTTGAGCTTGTATACGTTACAGAGACAATGCACCCAACTTGAGAAAGATTTTTCAAGAAAAGAACTTGAATTGCACAATCTAGAAAACTCAATCGTTGCTGCTGAAACCAAAAGCTTCACCTCCCTCAAGTGTTAATGAACTTCGTCTAGAAATAATGGTTAGTTTTATTGATGGAAACCACTATCCACCACCCCCCATAGCGTCATTCCTTAAGCTCACAATGCTCTTAAAATTTCTCATAACTCTCGAGAAGAGAAGAGATAGAGGAGAAGGAATCCTTATTTTCTTCCAAAATGTTGTTCTACTGGTTGAAATTTGAGGAAAGTAATAGATAAAAGCCCTCCTCCATATATAATGTGTCTTGACTTGAGAGTGAGAGATAGCTGCTTTGGATCCAGACTATTCAGCTTAGTCCTGAGAGTGAGATATCTTTATACAGAGCAAAGCAAACTATTCGGTTTTAGTTCAGTGAAACTGTATTCATTACTATAGTAAGGGTGTTGATAGTTAAGAAGAAAATGAATTGTGTTGTGGGATGGTTGAGTGGGTCTAAGGCGCCAGCCTCAAATTCTGACCTTGGAGAGATGGCGTGGGTTCCAAGCCTACTTCTGACATCAATTTATTTTTCCATTAAATAAGTTTTTTATTCGACTAGTTATGTCATTTTATTCGAACCGACTGAACCCAGATTTATTAACTCGGGCCGATTTGATCTACACTTAAAACCCGACTAGATCATGATCCGCGCGACTGCGCGGATTCCATTTTTGTTTTAACATATAACATATATTCTATAGTAGTTAATATAATTTGGAGTTTGTCTAATTTTATATTGTAGTTTTAAATAATTTTGAGTTTGTCCAATTCTATATTGTGTAGTTTAATATAATTGTGAGTTTCTCAGTTTCGTAGTATAGATGTAGGGTGAAAACAATAATCTAATATTAACCAATACAATTTAGACTAACATAACTGAAGTCTTTATTATGATATTAATAAAATAGTTATAATTTATACAATAGATAAACAAAAATATTTATGAGAAAAAACTAACAAAGATTAACCGTGCTGATCTATAAATGTTTTATATTTGGTTAAATAATTTAAATGAAATTGTACTAATCCAAAAAAATAGTTTCAAATTTTTTTATTAATAAAATAGTATTTTGAATTTATATGCAAAAAGTTCAATACGAAAATGACTAATGTGTTTTTTATAAATTTAAATGCTTACAATGTTTCTGTTTTATACTTATTCACAATATAAATATTATGGCCCATAAAGTAATTTTTATTGTAAATATCTATGTTTTGATATGTAATTAATAAGCCGTAACAGCAATTGTCCAAGAAAAAATTAAAGATGTTATATTTTATTTTCCTTTTCTTTGCTATATATAAGGAAATATATTCTAGTTATTGCATATCTAAGGTAAATCCGTCCCTTTAAATTATAGAATGTTCAATGTTATACTTATATTATTTGAGTATCAAGAAATATATATTCTGATATCTGTATCCAGCAATTTAAAATTTAAAATTAATCAATAACTGGTTAAAGACTTGTTAATGACTCGCAGTCGACTAAAGAAGATGTATAATATAATGCAAAAAATTATAGTTGTTTATGAATAGATGTATAATATAATGTACAGAAGTATAATATAATATAGAAAAAAATCATAGTTGTTTACGAATAAATGTATAATATAATGTCCAGTATTATAATATAATGTATAATGTATGCAAAAAAATTATAGTTGTTTACGGATAGATGTATAACATAATGTCTAGAAGTATAATATAATGTATAAAAATAATAGTTGTTTACGAATAGATTTTAAAATTGTATTCCCACTCAATGTATAATAATAGAGAGAATGGTTTTTTTTTTACGAATAGATGTATAATATAATGTATAGTGTCAATAGAGTAAAATTATTATACATCGAGTGTAAGATGCCATATAGTTGGTTGATATTTAGTTATTTAAGGAAAGATTTAAATGAAATGTTAAGTTATAAATAATAATGTGATGTCCAACTTAAAAATCCACCTAGAGGAAGTTGTAATGTTTCTGTTTTAATAAGATAGATGTTTTACCTGAACCTAAATCGAAAATTCCGGTTTGTTTACTGAATCATAATTTTTGAACCAAACCGACCTAAAAGAAAAAAAAAGGAGACGGCTAAATTTGTGAAATATTCTTCTCTACGTTATGCACCCAACTTGAGAAAGATTTGTCAAGGAAGGAACTTGAATTGCACAATCCGAAAAAAAAAACTCAATCGCTGCTGCTGAAACCAAAAGCTTCACCTCTCTCAAGTGTTGATGAACTTCGTCTTGAAATAATGGTTAGTTTTATTTTATTGATTGAAGCCACTTCATTATTGTCATTTTTCCACTCCATTGTATTGTATCACATTCCTTAAGCACTGTGCTCTTTTTTTTTTTGTATTTCTCAGAACTCTCGAGAAGAGATAGAGGAGAAGGAATCCTTACTTGAAAAGCTCCAAGACTGCTTGACTAAAGGCTAATTAACTTATAACTGCATATGAAAACTTTATCGGTATGTTGGCAGATACATTTTATTTTATCTGCCCTCCGGTCTACGTACATGCTTTCCGCCGCAATCTCACTGCCCTCCGGTACATTTACAAATTGTTGTTCGAACAATCGGACTCAATATGAAAAGTGAATACGTCAGCAGTTTAGGTCAATTTTCTTTTTTTGAAAAGGAGGTCTAATAGCTACTAGTTAGATTGGTTCGCCTACTGCTTTCTTTCTTTCACTTTCTCAGCGTTCTTGTCTTGGACTCATCAGGTTTAGTTTCAGTTTTTTCACAAATCTGCACCACGAGTATAGTCTGTATAGAGAGGGTGATCTATGATAGAGGCATGTTTTCATGTTGCTTTTGTGTGCATTTACTTTCCATCTTGTGGGATTAAGATCACATATTAAAAGGTAGCTAGTGACATAGACTAATAGGAATCTTTTGCGTTCACAAGAGGAAGAGAAAAGATAAACACATATAATGAAAAAGGGTCCAATATAAGGGACTAGTACTGGACCATGAAAACGATTAAGGTTTTAAAAAATTTGTAAAGAAAACATGGAAAATTCAAATGGAAACACACAATAAATTAAAGGGTGGGTTACAACTTTTCGGTAAAAATTTTGAAAACAAAACATATAATAAAGGGGTTACAACAATTAATTAGGCGATGTAGATGTGAATTTTGAGAGCGAGGAGGAAGACGCAGACAAGGGAGAAGTAGAGAAGGGAATGCACGATAACGGAGACAGCACTTGTCTGAAAATTACCAAACTCAACGTATCTTTGTCGTCCAGGCAACTGAAACAGAAGTCCTGGCGTGAGCATCACGAAGAGTATCACCGTCACTAGCACCGGTCCCCAATCCGACATTTTCTTCTTCTTCTTCTTTTCTCTGTTGGATGTTTGTGATGCTTGCTTGAACGAATACGACATGGTAGAGAAATGAGAGAGCTGTTTTATAGTAAAGAGAGAAAGAGAGAAATGTGAAGGAAGGTGGGTCGGAGAGTTCATTCATGAAGCTACAGTGGATTCTCTTCTTTTTGTGAGGCGTTTTCTTGTGAATCAGGTTTCGGTTTTTTGGGGAATTGTAATATGTTCTCTTTACCAAACTAAGCAAAAATGTGAAAATACATAAAAGGTAGAGATGATGTTCAAAGTATCTGTGAAATATCTTGAAGGCATATGCACAGCATAATCACGCCCTTGAACTGGAATAGTGATACATTGATGGTATTGGTACAAATCCTGACTACCACAAAACCTAGTCTACTAGTATAATACATTTTTCTAATAAATGTTTCACCAGTCGTAAATCTTTTTACTATAATCAAACTGATTACCAAAATAGTCTGATTGTTTGTTCATTGAGAACTCATATATACACACTCCTATCGAATTTGAAACTAAGTAATCATACACAATGGGATACTAATATATAGTCTAGAGATAATCTAATTTATTAACTCCAAATCTCCAAGAGAAAAATTATATTGTCTTAGGATATTTGATTCTCTTATTTGGCCATGACTTGGCTTACGTAAATAATAACAACAAAGAAGATAATGTAGAATGGAACTCAAAACATGAAGACAAACTAATTACTTGGCTTTTTTCCCTCACAGACTGATGAATCAATCAGACTGAAAACCCTTTAATGATATTAAAACTTTACAGGGAGAATAGAAAATGCGATTTAGATATACCAACGAAAAACATTATGTAATAGTTTGAAAGTATTAATCAATTTTAAACTGGTGGTCGGTATAGTTTCCAATCAGCTGTCGCTGAGAAGCATTTGAATATACATATAAACAACAAACAACAAACAACAAACAACAAACAACAAAAAGACGAGTATTATTAGAAGAAAACAGAAACATGTGTGTCAAATTTCGACTTTGCTTCCACTAAAAGTCAGTGTTCTCATCAGCTACAAGTCCAAGAAAAAGAAGCCTGAGCTTCATGAAATTTTTATTATTTTGGTAATAAATGGATTTTCTAACATAACTTTTGAAATTTCTTCTTTTTTTTTGGGTCAACCTTTTGAACTTTTGAAATTTCTTATCAAAAATTTCCTAATAAGATAAGAAGTAATAAAGACCCTTTGGTGTTTTCGTGGACGTTAGATTTATTTGGAAAAGTAATTTAAAAACTGGTGTAAATCAATCAAGTCTTGTCTAGATATACTATATAGAGTTCGAGGGGCAAAAAGGGAATAATCAGAAGTTGTAGAACACTCTTGAGCTTCTACTATAAAACCATGTTTGTGGACAGTCTTCTCACTATGTCCTTGTCCACTAGATAGATTTTGCAAAGATGAGAAGAAGAGAGAGAAGTGAGATGGTGAAGATGACGCTACTTATGATGGTGGTTATGATGTCGTCAATGTTGATGACGATGGTTGACTCTTCTAGAACAGTCCAACGAGCCCGTGACGACTCGGAGATCTTAAGAAGACATTTGCTAGCTAATGGCCTCGGCGTCACTCCTCCCATGGGGTATGTGCCTCTCTCGCGCTCTCTGTGAGACATGTCTCTTTTGTGTTCTCTTGATGATGTCTGAATGAAGTTCGGTTATAATGATTTGCAGGTGGAACAGCTGGAACCATTTCAACTGTAACATTAACGAAAAAGTCATCAAAGAAACTGGTTAGCTTTTTCAATTTTTATTTTTTATATGTAGTATTCTCTGTCTTCTAACCAAATCGTTAATCATATTTCTGTAACAGCTGATGCTTTGGTTACCACTGGCCTCTCTAAGCTCGGTTACAACTATGTTAACATCGGTAATGACTCTCTATATACATTCATTGTATAATAACTCTCACGTTGTTCGATTAATGTTTGCTTTGTTCCTCAGATGATTGCTGGGCTGAACTTGCTCGTGACAAAAAGGTAATTTGTCCTCTCTTGTTACTGAAATTCGCTAGATTTTTTTTTATCTTTCTTCAACTCTGTGGTTCCAGGGGAAACTGGTGCCCAAGAAGTCAACGTTCCCTTCTGGTATTAAAGCGCTTGCGGATTATGTACACAGCAAGGGTCTTAAGCTCGGGATTTACTCTGATGCAGGGTACCACTATTCTCGCTTTTACTTCGCTATCATACGCATTGGCCTCATCATTATTTTTTTTGGTTTTACAGGTATTTGACATGCAGCAAAACCATGCCTGGCTCTCTAGGCTATGAGGAGAAAGATGCCAAGACATTTGCAGAATGGGTACTTTTGTGTGTTTTCTGACATTTTCTTCGTGAAGTGAAAAAATATGAGACAGTAAGTAGTAACAATGCCTTGGTTTGAACTTCAGGGAATAGATTACTTGAAGTATGACAACTGCAACCACGATGGCTCGAGACCAACGGTCAGGTATCCAGTTATGACACGCGCTCTGATGAAATCTGGCCGCCCCATCTTTCACTCCTTGTGCGAATGGTATCAAATCATGTCCCCTTTCATTGTGTTGATGATTCCATGTATCCGTGGAAGATTTAAAGACTTTTGAATTGGTTTTCTTCTCAGGGGGGACATGCATCCAGCTCTATGGGGAGCTCCAATAGGCAACAGTTGGAGAACTACTAATGACATCAGTGATAACTGGTCTAGGTAGAGAAGAATAAAAGAAAAAAAAATAACAGATGGTGAGATGTTTCATGAATAAAACCGCTGAAAACTCCTGATGTTTTTTTTTGTCCTTGTACAGTATGATATCAATTGCAGACATGAACGAAATCTATGCTGAGCATGCAAGGCCTGGTGGCTGGAACGGTAGTGTAATGATATCAGCTTATGCGTTTTTGCAAATTTTGTGGATGGGTTATGATAGAGTGTTGTTGGTTGTAGATCCGGATATGCTTGAAGTGGGTAATGGAGGGATGACTAAAGACGAGTACATAGTCCATTTCAGCATATGGGCGATCTCAAAGGCTCCTCTTCTACTTGGCTGTGACATAAGAAACATGAACAAAGAGACTATGGAGATTGTGGCAAACAAGGAGGTCATTGCTATTAATCAAGGTATACTTAAATTACTGTTTCAGCCATCGTTATGATATTTGAGTATATATATGACAGACAAATAAAATGTTTATTGTAGATCCACATGGTGTTCAGGCCAAGAAAGCTAGAATGGAAGGTGATATCCAAGTTTGGGCAGGACCATTGTCAGGTTACAGAGTAGCTTTGCTACTGTTGAACCGTGGACCAAAACGATCTGACATTGCTGCTTTTTGGGATGATATTGAAATCCCTGCAAATAGCATTGTTGAAGCCAGAGATCTATGGGAGGTAATACACATACATAAACCAAACACCATTTAATAAAAAAAAAAATCAAGTGTTTTTGTTTTCTGATGAATACGTTTTTGTTGTGATATGAGAACAGCACAAGACATTGAAGCAAAAGTTTGTAGGGAAGTTGACGGCAACAGTTGATTCTCATGCTTGCAAGTTGTATATTCTCAAACCTGTTGCATGATGTAATATCCAATTGTTCTGTTAAAAACAATAACTGTTCGTATCAATAAAGTGTTACCACGTTATTCTTAAATTTTGAAACGAAATATGTATCTGTATAGTGATGAACTCTTTGCTTTTTTTTTGGCGTAAGACACAAGTCAAATTAAGTGTGTTGGTCCACTTGAAGGATTCTGGACCCTCAGTGGCTTTATATATGTTGATATATAGATGTGCTCTTATTAAACTAAATCATGTTTAGTGATTTCAATATATATATAGATCAAAAGAGTACCAAGATTACTATCTATTTGGTTCGGCAACTTTTAACCTAAATATGAACAGGTTGTGAGATGTATTTACAGTAGTTGAAGTCTAAAAAAATATGTAAAGAATTTGTATATATGTCACATTCTGTTACATAAATATATATTTATCGTTTTGCAAAGCATGATAATAGTATCAAATATCATACTGAGAAAGCACACCCACTTTTTAATATACCACTAAAACAATGGTCACTGACAATGACATGTGGAACCAAAGTTTGGCCTCACAAGTGCAACATCACACATCAATTCCTAGTGGTTCAACTTTGACAAATTTGTAATATAGGTATATTATATCAGCATGTGTGATTGCATAATATGTAACTATATTAAATATAATAATGTATTTGGTACAAAATTATTCGATTGTGTCTACTAGAGTCCAATGCGATCATGACATTGGAAAAAACTAACCATTTTTATTGAAACGCGTGAAGGATTATGTTTCTGTGTTTTGGATCTAAATGGCATTAATCAGGTCACAACCTAAAGTGGATTTGCCGCTGACAAAATATGTACTCCGTAGCCGATGATTAACGAATAATAAAAAGCTAAAATTAAAAGTGGTAAACGTAAACGACCCACTTGCTAATTGCTATGCAGGCAACTAGGACAGTCACAGTGTCTGTGTGTGTCCTGTATACATATAATATTTAGAGAGAGATCTCTTTCTTTCTCAAAGTCTGTCTTGTTATTATAACCATTGAAGGAAACAAGCAAAGAAACTTTGATCAAGCATCAATGGTTCTTCTTGGTCTCTTCTTACGGATCATTACTCTCACTCTGAGTCTGACTCTGACTCTGACTCAGCTCGTTGATGGGTTTCAGAGTCGAGTGCTGATGAACAATGGACTTGCGCTCTCTCCTCAAATGGGGTTTGATCCTCTTCATTTGTTTTTCATTTTCTTGACTCGCAAGTTACTTACCTCTTATGATTTTACTTTCTTATCTTCAGATGGAATAGCTGGAATCATTTCCAGTGTAACATCAATGAAACTCTCATTAAACAAACCGGTGACTACTCTTTCTATTATTTAACGATAAATCTGATACAAGATTGGTAGGTTATTTAAAATAATTTCTCTGCAGCTGATGCAATGGTTTCAAGTGGTCTCTCAGCAAGAGGTTACAAGTATATCAACATAGGTAAAACTAAGAAGACCATTTTTTAGTGTTTCTTACTCTGTTTTTTTTTCCTCGTCTCTCTGTTTCCTTATTGTCTACTTTTTTGTCTCTGTGTTTATAGATGATTGTTGGGGTGAACTTAAGAGAGATGCTCAGGTTAAAGAACACACAAAAAGAAGAATGTTTCTGTTTGTTTTTTAATAACAAAACTGATATGTGTTTCTTGATGTATTTGACAGGGAAACTTGGCTGCCAAAGTATCAACGTTCCCTTCAGGAGTGAAAGCGTTATCAGATTATGTTCATAGCAAAGGCCTTAAGCTTGGGATCTACTCTGATGCTGGGTATATATATACAAGAGAATGTTGCATAGTTGATATTTTTCTGTTTATCTTATTTTTTTTGGATTTCTAGGACTTTTACCTGCAGCCAAACCATGCCAGGTTCACTAGGGCATGAAGAACAAGATGCCAAAACATTTGCCTTATGGGTATGTATATATATCCTATAATCTGAGCTCAAGTCCCAAACCTTGAAGGTCTTGTTGTTATGGTGTCACAGGGGATTGATTACTTGAAGTATGATAACTGCTTTAACACAGGGACAAGTCCAAAAGAAAGATACCCAAAGATGAGCAAAGCTCTAATGAATTCAGGAAGATCTATATTCTTCTCTTTGTGTGAATGGTAAGAAGCAAAATATAAGTTAAAAGGATTTTTCTTCAGACAACTTCTGTGTGTGATGATGAAACTGAGTTGCAAGTGCAGGGGACAAGAGGATCCAGCAACTTGGGCGGGAGATATTGGTAACAGTTGGAGAACAACAGGAGATATCAAAGACAATTGGAAGAGGTTTCTCTTCTTTAATGGACCTTTTTTTTTGCAACCTTAATGAAACAAGAACTTGGAGATGAATCCTATTTTTGTGTGTGCGCTTAATTATTAGCATGACAACGATAGCAGATCAGAATGATCGATGGGCATCTTACGCAAGACCAGGATCATGGAACGGTAAATAGTTTCTTCTTTTTTTTAACCAACAGTTGTGACTTGTGAGTGTAATAGCGGTAAAACTGAAACAGATCCAGACATGCTCGAAGTGGGAAATGGAGGCATGACTAGAGAAGAGTACCGATCACATTTCAGCATATGGGCATTGGCAAAAGTATATGATGATTGAATGTTTGTTTACCTGAAACCCCTAAACATAGTATGAATGTTTTTGGCTTGTGTTCTCTGTTGCAACTTGCAGGCTCCTCTGCTGATTGGGTGCGATCTTAGATCGATGGATAAAGTCACCTTTGAGTTGCTTAGCAACAAAGAGGTGATTGCTGTTAATCAAGGTAACTAATTATCAAAACCAAGTTCTTAGAGACTTTAGAATCTCTCATTTAGAATCCAAAAGTGGTAAGAGCGTTGGATGTTTATGTTCAGACAAACTTGGAATTCAGGGAAAAAAAGTCAAGAAAGATGGTGATCTTGAGGTATTATACTTATGCACATAATAAATACGAACAATATGAACACATAAACATAACTTATATGGTGCAATGCAGGTATGGGCAGGTCCACTAAGCAAGAAACGAGTAGCAGTCATCCTATGGAACAGGGGATTATTACCTGCAAACATCACAGCTCGATGGGAAGACATCGGCCTCCATTCATCAGCTATTGTTAATGCTCATGACTTGTGGACGGTAAATTATGAATATACAAACCATGGAATCTCATTATGAATTACTATTTACTCACACCTGAAACCTAATCATGAAAACTTTGACGAATGAAGCATTCAACACACTCAGGTGTTAGAAAACAACTCTCTGCCCCAGTAGAGCCTCATGCCTGCAAAATGTATACTCTCACCAGACGCAAAGCTTAAGATGCTGTTCTTCTACAGCTAGAGTCAATCAAGTGAAACTGATCCCTAGCAAACTCTGAAGATTGTAACAATTATCTCCCAAGTCAATCGATGTATTTACTATGCCGGATATGAGATGCCAGCATCATAAATGATCAATTCAAATAACATTAATAATAAAATGTGATCAAGCTTGGAATGTATCCATAAATACAGAGTGTGTTCTATGTCATGAGGTTCAAGAGACTTGTCAACATCTCCTTTTTAGCTGCCCATACTCTTTTATAGTTTGGGAGTCTCTGGTTAAGACCTTAAGGGGTTACTAAAAGAGAAGTTCACTGCGGTGTGGAACGATATTGTGGTTTTGATATCTGGTTCGAGTTATCCACCTACGAAAATGTTCCTCATCAGATATTTTCTCCAAGCTGCGGTTCATGCAATAAAACAAAGCCATGGCTTCTCATGAACTTTAGAAGAAACATTTCATTTCTTCTTTACCTGATTGATCAGAGAATAGTCCCTAGAAAGATAGACACTACTATACAAACTAAATTTTTCTTTTTTCATTGTAGACAAGATCAGATTAATAAATTCATATACATTTGCAAATCTCAATCAACTCTAAAGGTCTCTGCACAAGAAACTTGAGATATATACAGAACGATGGAAAAACAAAAAGAATATCATAGGAACTAATCCTCTAGACTATATTTGAGAAGTGATTTTGCCACATGTCCTTTCTACAATCAATTTCAGAAAAAAAAATATGACATGACTACTAAAATTGATGACATGGCTTCCGAAAAATATGACATGGATTATTTAATTAGAAATTTCAGAAAAAAAAACATGACATGACTACTAAAATTGATGACATGGCTTCCGAAAAATATGACATGGATTATTTAATTAGAAATTTCAGAAAAAAAAATATGACATGACTACTAAAATTGATGACATGGCTTCCGAAAAATATGACATGAATTATTTAATTTAATGTTGATTTGTATTTTTGGTAAAATTTTTAGAATATGGTAATAACTCATACTTTATATTAATATTGATATTTATTTTTGGTAAACTTCTTTAAATATGGTAATATCGTATACATCATCTATAAAATAAAGTATACAACATGAAAATTTCAAATTTATTTTTTATTTTATTTTCTATAATTATAAATCTTTAAAAAAATGCTACAATTTTTTGAAAATTTTGATTTCTAATCGTAAAATCATTAGATTCTTATATATCTACAGATTCTATAAATATTGTTAGTTCAAATTTTTGATAATTATACAATATATTTTTAAATAAAAATTATTTTATCTTAGTTTAATATTTAAATAAATAAAATCTATATTTAAATATCGGTAAAAATAATAAAATCTATAATATTTAATAAACCTTATTTTAAATATAATTTAAATTTTGAAAATAATTTTACTGCACATGATGCAGGAAAACACCTAGTTAAGATTGAATCAACAAAACTCGACATAGCCGAAAATTGATAACCCTCTAGTTTAGTCAGAGTCTTCCGTGATTAAATCAAAACTGATTATCCTCTAGCCTAGTCAGAGTCTTCCACGATTTCTTAGCAGAAAAAGATTAACCAAACTTGTCTAGTTCATAACATGGTTCAGTTTACGAAAGGAACACCGGAAGGAACTCTCTGCGCATACTCCACATACTGTCTCCCAAAAAACTGCTTCAAGTAATGCTCCTCGTAAGGTACTCTCTCTGCAAAGAACCGCCACACCACAACCGCAAACGCAACCGCGGAAACAGGATTACACAGCATCACCTGCGTTCCAACAGACCAAACCAGAAACCCTGCGTAACTCGGATGCCTCGCGATTCGATACACTCCTCGCGTCACAAGCCTGTGATGCTCCTTCCTTCGAATCTTTATAAGGTGTGTGAAGGATCTGCCTGCTGTGATTATCGCGGTTTTGCGGATGATCTCACCGAGAATGACCATTATAAGACCAGAGTTGCTGATCCACCAGCGTTGTTTCAGGTTCGGAAACAGAGTGATCTCGATTAGGTACTCGAGGATCGAGATTAGCATTGCGAAAGCATAGTGTTTGGTGATCAGAAGTGAGCTTAGAGTAACTCTCGATGCTCCGTGGATGGCTAAGGCGAGAATGTATTCCGATGTGTGGAAGAAGATGATCGCTAGGAACATTTGTGTTAACTGTTTGGATCCGGTGTCACTAAAGATCTCTTTCATAGATTCTATTACCAGACCTGGAAACAAATACTCCCGATGTTATTAACACATCCGATATAATTCCACAAAAGCCAAAGATGGGAAGCATTCAAGTATATTCCCATCAACTAAAGATTTCTTTAAAACCCAAATCTCAATAACACTAAGCTTAATCACCTCAAATGTGGCACCAACCTAAAAGATCCTAGAGACCTTTTTTGTTTAATTTTCTCCTTCAAGCTAAAGTAATCGAGTAAGAAAATTAATGATATATATGCTTCCAAAATACGGTTATTACATGAAGATCTAAACAAGGACTTGTGCTTAGATGAAAATAACTGAATAATCATGGTTCTTTTCTTTCTATACGTAGTAAAATTTCACGATTTTTCAGACTATTCTAAACTACTAGCCTGCTAACTAAAAAGTTCTTAACAACGAGGATCTGAGACATACTCACTTCAAATTGACGGCTGCTGCGTGAAATTGCCCTCACCAAACACACTCTTTATCTTTGCTTGGGACAAATAATAAAGGGATTACCTTCTGTTAGATTTGTGATTGTCACAGTGAAAATAAATCTTTGTTTGATTCACGGAGATGGGGCTTCCGGTAAAAAATTAATCACTGAGAAGAACCGTTGCAGGAACTCTAAAATGTCAAGAACCAGGCTTTTTCTTCAAGGCTACCGGTTCGAATTACTAACCGATCGGATTGTTCCGGTTTATATTAGTAATGATGTTAGGTTTAAATTAATTTAACATTCTCCGACAAACTTTTTTTTTTTTTTTTTTTTTTTTTTTTTCTCCGACAAACTTGGGGAAAGGAGACAAAACTAACAACTTTATACGCATTTTTCTTCCTCCTGGTCTGCCGGTTTTGATCTCTAATGAAAGATTAGTAAGATCGGAGACGATGTTTTTATCCTCTTCCTTGTAGAACTGCAATTGCAATCCAATGCATTCAGCAATTTTTCATCTGGTCCAACTGGTTAAACCATGAAGAACCGCTTCTATGTTCGGTCTGGAAATATTACCAACAGTCCTATTGTTTTGTCTTGGTGTACAGTTTCAAAAATAGTTATTTCCTTTCAAAATTTGCAGTTGTCATTTTTTCAGTTCTGCCAAAGCTTAAAGCAAACAACTCTATTAATAAATTTTTACCAAAAGAGAGCAAGCACAAAGTTACATACAAACTTACACTATGACCACCCCTTCACATTTTTAAACAAGGACTTATGATTAGATGAGTATAACTGAATAGTTCTTTTGTCACAGTACTCAACGTTTATACATACAGTAGTTATGAGACTAGGACCACTTCACATTTTTTGTTTTCATATCTTCAATTCTCATTCATACCAGTCACGAGAAGCATTCAAAATTACAATCCTTCTGACAGGTGAGAGATCAATATAGTTCGTGTGGGCTCAACTTCATTGACAAGATCTATAAAAGAATTGACGCACCAAAAACGTTACAAATAGCTTTTTTCTGCTCTTCTTTATGGCGTTTTTAAGTAACAACAATCACTCAATCCATCTCACTGTCTCACTCTTATCACTCAATGAAACCAATTCCGAGACCAAATATTCTTAAAAACCCTAATGAAACAAGCAATAATCTTAAAATTAACTAAAAATTGAGCACAAAGAACACAAACTAAGTAGTCTCTGACCACTTAAGATGACATTAATAATAATTTTCTATACATTACCCAAATCATCCCTAAAGAAAGAGAGCACAAAAGATGAAAACCTTTTTTTTCAACGTGAGTCATCCTCTTCCCTCCGACCCGACCCGGTATTCCCACCCGACAAAGAAGCCAGCAGATTGAGATGATGACCCGGTAGATAGTTCCCAACTCTAGCTGCTGAAGCCTCACCCATTGCAGCTACAGCTGCTGAAGCTTGCTGTTGTTGTTGCTGCTGCTGGCGGACAAAGAGCGTAGCCGCTTGCTGCTGCTGCGTAAACAACATCTCCGGCGTAGCTCCGGCGGCAAAGCTCCACACTTGTCCGAAATCCTGCCTCGCCGGAACCGCCCAGAACCCACCACCACCACTCATTACCGAAGCTCCCATCGTAGGTCCAACTGTCAACTCCCCACCTCCGGGGCCTGATTCTCCTCCCTCCTCGGCTCTCACGCGCTTTCCGAGCGTGAAGGGGGAGGAAGAAGTGGTGGAGAGAGAAGCGGTGGAGAAACTCGCGGGAGTCGTTCCAGTTCCCGTGGCGGCTATGATGGAAGGCTCGGCTTGACGGAGGAGCCACTCGATGGTCTGGCCGTCGGATTTGTGGCCTAGCTCTCTGGTCAGCTGGAAGACTCGAGCCGCGCATATGATCGGCATACGGATTCTCCTCCCTCTCCCGTCGACTTTGCTGTGCCGGTCCTTGGTCGGTGGTTTCTTCACGGCGTTGAGAGGTCCTTTTGCTGACGTGTGCTCGACTATGACGCCGTTAGTCATTGCTCCGTCGTTGTTCTCCATGGAGTTGTCGGCGTGGGATAGGGTTCCTTCTTTCTATCTCTCTCTCACAAGAAGAAGAAGAAGAAGATTGAGAGAGGTAAAATGATTTTTAGAGAGTAGCAGGAAGCTCTGGTGGAGACAGGAAGGAGGGCACATGGCGGGTGGGTCCCGCACAGCTCATTACCGCGAGTGTTCTTTTTTTTTTTGCTTTGCCGAGTATTTTTGTCCGAACACGTTTGAGCTCACGCGCTGACTCCGGTGTTGACTGTAGCGGTGGGGACCAGGGTCCTGGCAGGAGAATTTAATTTTTTAGGTTTAGAATTTATGATTTTTGGTAGTATTTAGTAGTAGTATTTTTAATTTTCAAATTTAAAAACTTTATGATTAATTGTCTTCTTTTGTGTGTTGTAAAATAAATGGTTCCAGTAATATGACAATAACGCACTTTACTGATTGAGTATTTACAACCAGTCTGATCCTGCGATCCCCACATATGCGTTCGTTCGTGTGTGCGATTTGAATAATCATAGCCACAATTCTTATTACCATTACGGAATAATAATAAGATAATCATCCTGTCGGAGCTTAACTACAAAAATGTAGTTGTTTCCACCTGGCAGATACGCCCGATTGTGATATGTCGTTGCGTTGAGAACTTTTAAATGGTATTTCTCAATAATTTTATCTATAGCTTATTTACTATTCACTATACTATATTATCGTACTGACATTTGTTATGATTATGAAGCTCTTTTAACAAGAAAAATTGTTATGATTAGTTGACGTGCCTTGGTAATGTGTCGTGCTAACATGCCCATACATACAAGGCATGAGTCTGGATATCCTTGTTAAAACTAGACCAAACTACTATAGTATTTGGGATTTTTGTAAACGAAGCATATATTATCTATACAATGATAACTAGTTATGTGTTTGGCTGGATAATCACATAAAGAATTTGTAAAAAAATTAAAGACTAATTGCTAATGATCACCCGGTTACCAAATATGAACACTATTTAAACTTATCTATAGGGTGTACGAATCATTTGACAATTGTCAAACGTGGTAAACAGCTGGAGCCCATTCTCATTTTTCTTTTCTTGTGGACCAAAATGCAAGAAAGTGACACTTCTGGCAAAAGAGAATCAACTCGTGTTTCATACAAAGATTCGTTTTATTTGTTACTTGGCGATGGCTTCTTAGATTTTATTTGCTTACTCAGCCAATCATAATTATCCACGTCATCTCATGTTTATGACTCAGATGATCAGTTTATCTTCCCGCCTTTGCTGAAAGTAAGACAAGACAGATCATCCATTCCAGTAACATTGGATTAAACTTTGGGTTTATTAGTATCATTTTATGAACCAATTCCTAGATTGTTTACAAGAAACTCATAAAAGTAGAAAAACGTTTTTTTTTCTAAGGCTCGCTTGGAATGACATTGAAGAAATGGTAGATCTCTTCACTGTCAAGGACTCCAATCTCTGTCGAGCAAGTTGAGCAAACGACCGAGTTCACTCTTTCGCTGTCTTCAGAATGAGTTTCTTTCTCCTCCGAATCTCTCCTTCGTTTACCAGCTTTTGACGGAACTGTGTTGTGTTGCAAAGCTTTATCTTTATCTACTTTGCAATTGACCACGAAGACTGCCCTGTACTGTGTCACATACTGCTCGTGCCTGCAAAAGAATCCAAATGTTTGATTAGGAAAAGTTGTACTGAACTGTATAAACCGCAGTTAATACTTTAAAATAGCGCTAATACAGTTCCTACGTCCACAAGTCAGCTTCACATGGCTACCAAACAAAATGCAAGATGACCAAGTTACAAAGCAGGGTTGAAGACCTTGTATTAGTCCATTGACTATTCTTAGGAGAGTGTCTGATAAGTTATTGTATTAGTATAGCACATGACCACTGCAACTAGTCAAGTAGCGGATGGTAGCTGTAATTATAGATAGCAACAACCGTTGAGCTGCTTAGCTAGAGAGGTAAAAGATTTAGAGGAAGTAAGTTGAGAATTAGAGATTTTAATCAAAGACTTGAAGCGGCTTGGATCCTAATAAGTATATAGAGCCTGTAACACACTCCAGAATCTCCAAATAAAGTCAAAATTGAACATTCCAGGATCTAGCAAGTGACTAACTATCAGCCTATGATGCTCCAGGAAGCAAAACACATGGACTAGGGATTAAACAAGCTAACCCTAAGCCTAATCCAAAATCAAACAGAAAAACGAATATTAAGCAACACTGAGAGAAACCAAAGATTGAATTCATTTCTAATGAATTAAAAAAAAAGAAGAAAGTGTGAAATCTCACAACACCTTTGACACTCTAAGCAGACGGTGGTGAAACAAGCAGGACAGCTAAGCACAGCATCAGAAGTACGGCCATCTCTTTTCTTAGCCATCCACAGCTCATCTTTATCGTCGAGATCTGAATCATAGAGCTCTGGTTTGATCGAGTAATCAATCTCATCGTCGTCCGAAACTTGTTACAAAGACAATAAGCAAAATACTCATCAAAATTCAATGTACAGAAACTAAGAAACTATTATATTTATCTTCTTTCTTCTTTTGATTCCATAAACTCTCCCACTAATCAAGAACACAACAACTCTCAGTAATTGCCAAGAAAAAAAAAACTAGAATATCTACAGAATAAGAAACGAATTAACAAAGGATTGAGTCTCAAAGGCGAATTAAGGTTATTCTTTTACCCGTTTTCTGCGAATTGGTCGGAGAATCCATGGTAATTAGGGTTTTAGCTTCACTGGTTTGGTTGCTCAGCTTCAAGCTCCGGCTAATCGAAATACGTCGACGAAGGAGTTGAAGTTTGAGCTTAGAAGGCTTTCTAAGCAAGTTACTAATGGCTGACTCAGGCCCAAAATATTAGTGGGCTTCGTGAATTAAGAAAATCCCATTTTAGTGAAACTAGAGCTGGGCGTTCGGGTACCCATTCGGATTTCGGTTTAATCCATTCGGGTTTCGGATTTTCCGGGTCAAAGATTTCAGCCCCATTCAGATATTTCTAAATTTCGGTCGGGTTCGGTTCGGATCTTTACGGGTTCGGTTCGGGTTTGGATAACCCATTTAAAATGTTTTTAAATTTCCAAAATTCATTATATACTTTAAATTTTCAAAATCTATAAGAAAGATAATATATTACATATAAATTTTCATAACATATATGTCAAAATATCTTAATTTAACATATAAATTAGCTTTCTTTGAATATTTGAATAAATAATCAATAGATATTTAACTATTTTGGTGTTTTCAGTATACTTTAGCTATTTTAAACATTTACTTTTGACTATTTTCATATATTTTTCGAGTATTTTGGAAAACTTAAAGGTATCTTATATATTTTTAATATTTTTAATATACATTATATATAAAAATAATGTATATATTTAAGTATATAAATTTATTTCGGATACATTCGGGTATCCAAAATACTTTGGTTCGGATCGGGTTCGGTTTCAGTTCTTCAAATACCGAAATTTTGAACCCGTTCGAATATTTAATCAATTTCGGTTCGGGTTCGGTGCTACTTTTTCGAATCGGGTTCGGTTTGATTTTTCGGGTTCGGATTTTTTGCCCAGCCCTAAGTGAAACTCTCTTTTGGTCTAGGAGAAAAAAATGTATTTGATCTCTTTTTTTTGGGTCAACGGAATGTATGATTTTCTCCTTTCTTTTGCAGGAAGAAAATAATATGTTTGAATCAATAACAAGTAACAATATCCCATTCAGATTTTTATTTGTTATATATTCTATAACTTCAAGTGATCATAGTGTTTTGACAATCACAAAAATTTGAAACGTTACAATACAGTCAACGTACAAATGTAAGTATAAATGGAATAGATCTTTTTTTATCTGGTTGACTTTTGACTGAAACGGTTTGTTTGGTTTCATCAAGATATCAGAAATAAATGTAGAATCCATCTAGTGTTGTATAAATAACCGAGGTACTTTTTATCAATCAACACAAAGCAAATCTTAAACACTATTACAAATTCATCAACAAAAAAACACTATTACAAATTTTAAAATGGCCAGTGTGAAAGTTTTTTCTTTTGCTTTGTTTCTTGTCCTCCTCTTCTCAGTTGGTATGTTAATGTTTAGCTTTTACACTCTAAAAAAATATTTCTATAAGAATTGTTAGTTATTTTCTATAACTTTTAACGTTAATGGTTTTTTTGTGTGTGTATGATTGGCAGATGTTGAAGGATATGTGTTAGAAGGTAATTCCAAGTGTTGCAATACCCACCCAGAATTTGGGAAGTGCGACCCAATCTCTGACAATAGGAGATGCAACCAATGGTGTCTTCAAGGTTGTGACAATAAAAAAGGGGGTTTCTGCAAACGTATTAACGGAGGACAATGCCATTGTTATTGTTAAGAATCTCACAACACACATGTAAAACATACATGGGGACAGTGGCAAATCAAGTGCATTAACTTGGTCGCACCTGCCCCCATGAAAATTTGAAATCTTTTGTAACATGCTCGAATTTAGTTTTTTATTCTACTAAAAATTACATTTTAAGCTTAATTTTTATATTTATGTATGAATTGCACCCTCAAAAATTTTATGCTGCATCCGCCACTCAGCATGATAGGCACTAATCTAATCTATACTATTAAAGTAAAATACCTAATAGGTAATTGCCCTTGATTTTTCAATTTAATTACAAAGCTATGCCACTCCTTAATTATAGTTTAATATAAACAATTAATATTACCTAAAACACTCTAATATTACGGTTTATGCCAATAGAGAATATTCTAAAATTTTAAAAAGGAAGATTTAAACTCCAACAATAAATGTTTAATGAATACATTAACTATACAAATATTATTCAGATATAATACATCTCTATCAAATCGTTAACTTACACTACCAACCCAACATTAAAAATAAATAACCCAGTTATCATGTATGAAATTGTTTGGGCCTTACATGGTTGGTCAATTTATACTAACCGAACATATAATGAACAATTTCTTCCCATGATACACAACTTCTTATTTTGACAAGTAAGAAAGTGTATTGATGGTTGTTATTTTCGAGTGTATAAATTGTATTTATGTATTTTTTGATTAAAAATATTAATAAAGCAAATGAAAACCATAATTTCCTGCATTTCAAATCTACATATAAGATAAATAAGAAACAAATATTTATAACAAAAAACAAAAGAAACATATTACCCCCACTCTATTACAAAAATATGAAAACATATTTTTATTTAAATGAGACGGGTTAAGAAAATAAATTATTTCATTTTGGTTTTAAATCAATAAAACTATAATTTTAATAAATGTAAAATGGACTAATTATATAATTTTATATAATATTTATACTTTTAAAATCAACCAAATCAAGTTTTGGAGATGTCCTAAAAAGGTTAGAAATTTTGATTTTCTTGGAAGCCTTTTATCCGTGGTTGTAGTAAGCGTCAATGCGTAAACTAAAATCTTAAAACTCGATTTTAAGATTTAGGACATCTCCAATCTCACTAAATTCAATATTTGATTTTAATAAAAAGAGCTATTACAACTCATAGTCTAATACAAACTAAAACTATATATCTTATATATACATATATATATATATATATATATATATATATATATTATTTTTGTGCGTAGCATTATTTAGCAATATTGCATCAAATATGAATATACACATGAAATTAAAAAGAAATTATGTTTTTAATAATCATTTTTTCAAACTATAAAAAAATTCACAAAGTTTTAGGAATCACACATTTATTCAATTTTATATAATATTAATAACTAATTAAGTATATGAATAATTTAATCAATTTTAAAAAATATTATCAGATTTTTTCGAGTTTTTATCGGATAAATTGGTATCAGATCACGGGTTTGTACAAAGTTTTTGTTTTTACCAAGTTTATCGGTTTTTTAGTTAACGACTTTTCATAAAATACAAATTGAACTATATATGAATCACCCATATCTACCAGTTCGACTACGGGTTTGAATTGAATATAAAAACACTACTTTAAATTCAAACATTATATATTCAAACAATTTTAAATTATTATTTTCAACTAAAATTAACAAATCAAATACCCGCGCTTTTTAAAGCGCGGGTCAAAATCTAGTCTATCTTATTAAAACAGAAACATTCTGTTGTACCTAACATTTATTTTGTAAGTTTTTAAATTAAATACACCTTTATATTTTATAGTTAAACATACATTAAATCACTAATGTTTCTTTCTTTATACTACTATCCATGTTTCCAAACAATATACTTATTTCTTTATACTACTATCAATGTTTCCAAACAATATATTTTTATACTACTATCAATGTTTCCAAATAATACAATAATTAATCTTAGTTATTTTATATCTATCATTTTCTCTTTAAAATTTTGTAAAAAACGTCATAATTTCATAAATTACAAAATAGTGAACTTTAAAATTTCGATTATAAGATTACAAATTATGAAACTATTACAATTTAAATCCAATTAGATTACATATCGGTCATCCATCAGTTCAATCGGTTAGTCTCGGGTTTTAGTGATTTTTTAATATGAATATTTTAAAAACATAAATTGAATTGTCAGATCTCCGGATTAACCGGTATAATCACAATCGGGTTGAATTTAAAAATACTGATTTAAATGCAAAAATATTTTAAATACACACTCTTTAAAAATAACCAAAATATTTGTTAAATTATTAGTGAAATTTTTCATCGTAAAATATCCCGCGCTTCAAAAGCGCGGGTCAAAATCTAGTTATTATGTTACAAGAAAATACATTTAGTTATCGCGTTTAGATTACCTACTTTGCATGATTTTTGAACTTGTGATATTTGTACGAAAGAGATATAAAGATCTCCAACGGAATATTGAAAAGAAACAACTAAAAATACTGTAACTCAAAAGGATTATAGTCACAAAACAACATTTTTATGTCTCTTACGTCTTAATGCATAGTTTGGTTAATTTTACACCGAAAATTGGAGTTTAAATTTTATAAACGACAATTTATTACTAATTAAGCAAACTAATGGGAAAAACTTACATAAGATGATCTACAAGTAAACTAGCACATACAATAATACAAATTTTAATTCAGTTTGATGTAAATAGAAGAGTAAAATATGAATTATCATATTTGTCAAAAAAAAAGGAAGAATTATTATAACAGAATATATATATATATATATATATATGTAAAACTGTATTGTAAATTAATAATATGATAATTTACATAACTGGTGATAGAATAATAATTTATGTACCCGTAGGATAAAATGCAACATGGATTCATATACAGCAAATTATTTAGGTTGACTTTTTGTCAACTCAAAAATCACGTTTGTAAAAATCGCGTTTCCAATTAAACACGCCCAAAAACACGACCTTCAGGTGCCAAAAGAGGGTTTTAGAAAAACAAAACCAACAGTCTTTTGAGTTCCAAACGTTGTTTTTTTTCTTTCTCTAATGGCCTTGTCTAGAATCGCTCTTCTTCACCATCGATTCTCCAGACGACCATTCACCACGAAGCAAGTAGACAACACCAGATTCCTCCCTCCCAATCAATCCAACCTCGCCCAAACCCTGATCACAATCTTCACAAGACAACCTTTCACACCAAACGACCCCGAGCTGCTTCGTCTCGCTCCCGAGCTCAACACCAAAGTAGTCGAAACCGTTTTGAACGGGTTCAAAAGATGGGCCTTGGCTTACCTCTTCTTCAACTGGGCTTCAAAACAGAGAGGGTACAGGAACGACATCTACGCTTACAACGCCATGGCTTCTATCCTATCAGGTGCTCGACAAAATGCCTCGCTGAAAGATTTAGTTGGAGATGTTCTCAACTCTCGATGTTCGATGTCTCCCGGGGGGTTAGGGTTTCTCGTGAGGTGTTTGGGTGATGCTGGCCTTGTGGAAGAAGCGAGTTTCGTTTTTGATCGAGCTAGAGAGATGGGTCTTTGCGTTCCCAATGCTTATACTTATAACTGTCTACTAGAAGCGGTTTCTAAGTCGGGTTCTGTTGGTTTGGTTGAGAGGAGGCTTGAGGAGATGAGGCGTTGCGGGTTTGTGTTCGATAAGTTTACTCTCACGCCGGTTTTGCAGGCTTACTGCAGCGCTGGTGAGTCTGAGAGAGCGTTGAGTGTTTTCGACGAGATGCTTGGTAGAGGGTGGCTTGATGAGCACGTTTCGACGGTTTTGGTTGTGTCGTTTTGTAAGTGGGGTGAGGTGGATAAGGCGTTTGAGTTGGTTGAGATGCTGGAGGAACGGGAGAAGATTAGGTTGAATTATAAGACGTGCTGTGTTTTGATTCATGGGTTTGTAAAGGAGTCTCGGGTTGATAAAGCAGTTCAGTTGTTTGAGAAAATGCGTGGGATGGGTATGAACGGTGATATTGCAGTTTATGATGTGTTGATAGGAGGAGTTTGCAAGGATAAAGATTGTGAGATGGCTTTGAGATTGTATTTGGAGATGAAGAGGTCGGGGGTTTTACCTGATAGAGGGATATTTGGGAAACTAATACGTTCCTTTTCTGAAGAAAGTGAATTGATTAGGATAACAGAAGTGATTATTGGAGATATAGACACAAAATCCGTGATGCTTCTTTACAAAACTTTGTTGGAGGGGTTTATTCGGAATGGTTTGGTGCATGATGCTTACAGTTTTATTCAGAAGCTCATGGGAAATGATGAGTTTGACGATGGTGAGTCTGAGATTATACAGCTTCTAAAGGATCACAACAAAGCAATTCTACCAGAAATGGATTCTCTTAGCAGTGTGATTGACTGCTTGGTCAAAGCGGATGAGGTGGATAAGGCAGTGAGCTTGTTACATAAAATTGTTCAGAATGGACTTAGTCCAAGTCTTATGATGTACAACAACATAATTGAGGGGATGTGTAAAGAAGGAAGGTCAGAAGAAAGCTTGAAACTCTTGGGAGAAATGAAGGAATCAGGAGTGGAACCGAGTCAATTCACACTTAATTGTATTTATGGTTGCTTGGCTGCACAGTGCGATGTTGCAGGAGCACTAGACCTGCTGAAAAATATGCGTTTCTATGGATTTGAGCCATGGATAAAGCACTCGACCTTCCTTGTCAAAAAGCTCTGTGAGAATGGGAGGGCCGTTGATGCTTGCAAGTACCTTGATGATGTGACTGGAGAAGGTTTCTCTGGTCACATGGTTGCCTATACTGCTGCAATTGATGGTCTCATAAAAAACGAGGGAGTGGATAAAGGCTTAGAGTTGTTCCGAGACATATGTGCCAGTGGTCATTCCCCTGACGTGATTGCATACCATGTATTGATAAAAGCTCTATGTAAAGCATGTCGAACTACTGAAGCTGAAAACCTGTTTAACGAAATGGTATCAAAAGGAGTAAAACCTTCCGTTGCTACTTATAACAGTATGATAGATGGATGGTGCAAGGAAGGTGAGATTGATCGTGCCGTGTCCTGTATTACGAGGATGTATGAGGATGAGAAAGACCCTGATGTTATTACTTACACTAGCTTAATCCATGGGCTGTGCGCTAGTGGAAGGCCTAGTGAAGCAATCTCTCGTTGGAACGAAATGAAGGGCAAAGATTGCTGTCCGAATGTAATTACTTTCATGGCACTTATTCAGGGTCTTTGCAAGTGTGGCTGGACGAGTGAATCTTTGGTTTATTTTCGTGAGATGGAAGAAAAGGAAATGGAACCTGATTCAGCTGTTTATGTATCTCTCATAAGCTCTTTCCTGTCAAGTGGAAACATCAGTGCCGGGTTTGGGATATTCAGAGAAATGGTTGATAAAGGAAGGTTTCCGGTTACAGTAGATAGGAACTACATGCTTGCTGTTGATGCTGCAGATAAGTTTGTGGAAGATTATAGGACATCATGTCATCTTACTTTTCTAATTAAAGACGGCAGCTTTCCTGTTGTAGCAGTTGTGAATAGAAAATGAAGTAAACGCTTCTAATCTTGGGACATAGGATATTTATTGAGATTGGTTGCACGGCTTTTCAGCTAATGATTTGGTTACAAGCTGGGTTTAGAAACCAATAAGAAGCTACCTACTTGTTGCTAATCTTGGTCTGATGCCATGGACCCGGCTCCTTCTTGCAAGGTATTTGCTCTGGACCAAAATTTTCCCTTTTCTTGTTAATGACACGAGCCTTTCTTTTAATGATGCGAACATATCCATATCAACTTTTTATTGATCTTTTTTTTTTTCTGTTGTATCGGCATAACTTTACAGGCGTAGATGTGGTGTACTATCTGGACTAGTACTTCATTGACTCTTTGAACTATGATGTAAACAAAACTCTGTAGGCGTAAACCTGTTGCAGAAAGTTTTGATATTCAAGACCAGTCCTGGAGGAGTTACTCATTGCTCTGCGTGCGTACAGATAGTTCCATTTGATATACGGATTGAAGATGACATTCAAGGAATGAACCCGAGATGCATATATCGGGATTAGCCAGTTGGATAAAGAAGTAAAAGCTTTTTGTCTATTGGTATCCAGAGGTTGGGTTGCTGCTTTTGTCTGTTCATTTGCAGGAGACGGTATAAGACTATCATTGTGTTTGTTCGTGCTTACATAGTGCCATGATGTAGAAGTAAGAGTTGTTATTTTTTTTGTGTGATGATATTGTTGTCACGTACCCAACTTTTGATGACAAAATGTAATAAACTAATAATCCTACCCATCAAAGATTTGGACCGAGTTAGAAGAAACTTCAAGCAATATCGATTTATTCAATCTTTTGATTTATCACTCTTTAATTGCAAAAACAAAATCGATTTAGAAAAACAACCCTAAAATGGTGTGCAACCCAACAATGGCGAGGGCTTAGGTTTCTTTTTTTGTTTACTTCTTGAAAGGTTTCAAGATGGAAAAAAAAAAGTGAGCAAGTGAAATTCACTTCACTGCTTCAAAAGACCTCTTTCTTTGAAGAGATCATACATGGCCGCTCCTATCTTAGCTGGAGATTCAACAACCTTCACTCCTGCATCATTTAGGCTCTTAATCTTGTCCTGAGCTGTACCTTTGCCACCGGAAACAATGGCTGCAACAAACAAGAACCATATAAGCAAAAATGAGAGACACCGAACCAAAAGTAGGTTTATGCGTTATATGGGCATACCTCCTGCATGACCCATTCGACGACCCGGTGGTGCAGTGAGTCCAGCAATAAAAGCAACAACAGGCTTATCAGTACCACTTTCCTGTTTATATACATCAAAAACCAAAAAGTTGAGTTTACTTTTATTTAAGAATGAGAACAGAGAGATTAGCAGTCGGTTCAGTTACTTTTATCAAAGCTGCAGCATCTTCTTCTGCAGTGCCTCCGATTTCTCCAATGAGAACGATACCTAAAACAAAACAGCCGTCTCTTCTTAGTTTCTTCTATCAGGAAAAAGTCTTTCAATTAAGCTAATAACTACTCTAAGAAAATAGATGGATTATATAGGACTCGAAGCCTGCTAAGACAAAAAATGTTTTGCACTCTAACGTGATTAAATGAACATCTTTACAGTTCATCTACTTAGGAAACAATCGTAACGGCTCATCTAAATAAAGATACAATGGTTCGAGTTTCAAAAACCATTCATTACCTTCTGTTTGAGGATCAACAAAGAATTTCTCCAAGCAGTCGACAAAGTTGGTCCCATTAAAAGGATCTCCACCAATTCCTACACACGTAGATTGGCCTAGCCCAACCGCAGTTGTTTGGAAAACCTGCATTGAAGTTGGAAAACAAAATGTGGAAGATGAAGAGAGAGATAGAAGAAAACATCAAAAGGCAAAACGTAAAGATAAGAACTTTACAGCTTCATATGTAAGGGTTCCAGAACGAGAGACGATCCCAATCTTGCCAGGCTTGTGGATGTATCCAGGCATAATACCAATCTTGCACTCACCAGGCTTGATGATCCCAGGGCAGTTTGGACCAATCAGCCTAGTTTTTGATTGACTGTTGAGTGCATGCTTTACACGTACCTTAAAAGATAAAGCAATGCCAATTAACAATAAGCATAGAAGGAAGATAAAACCAACAAAATCAAAGGCATGATGATGATGATGATGATATACCATGTCATGCTGAGGGATTCCTTCAGTAATGCAGACAATAAGATCCAACTCAGCTTGTATACCCTCCATAATAGCAGCAGCAGCGAAAGGCGCGGGAACATAAATGACAGAGGCATTGGCTTTGGTCTCAGCCTTGGCTTCAGCAACAGAGTTGAACACAGGGAGACCTAAGTGCTCTGTTCCACCCTTCTTTGGTGTCACTCCTGCCACCTAATCACACAATCAGCATAAAGCCACAAGCTTTAAATTAAATCACTAACTTGGGGAAGAACCCACTTAAAAAGGTTATGACTTTAATACCATTTTGGTGCCGTACTCAATGGCTTGCTCGGTGTGGAAAGTTCCGTTCTTTCCGGTGATGCCTTGACACATGACTCTGGTGTTTTTGTCAACGAATACGGCGGCTGGAGGTGGAGGATCAGACGCGAATGAGCGAGACTGGGTCAATGAGCTGAGAGTTGGAAACACTTCAGAGCTGCTGCTGCTGTTGCTTGAGCAACGGCGAGACAGAGATCCGATAAGTCTTGCTGCGACTTGCCTAGACATGATTGGCCTTCTTCTTCTTTGGTTCTCGAGAGAGAGCTTGCTCCGATCTGAGGGTCAACTTTGTGGAACAACCCTAACCGTGTGAAGGGCAAAAACGGTAATGGAGAGGAGAAATGTCAGAGAGAGCTTCGTTTGAATAATCAGCAGATCAAAAAGAGGCTTCTGATGTCTTAGTCCAAGCCCAATATTCTCTTTACAATATGTAGTTTTTTTAATTAGTTTCTTTTCTTTTCCCCGGCAAATCAACACATACAAATCGATGGAAATAAAGAAAATGTTTTGGTTGCATACATTCAAAGGGTATCAATATATTTAATTTTTCCATAGCAGAGGACGTGACGTAATAAGTCAAAATAGATGAGGTTTAATAAATGAAACTAGATTTTGATTTGGACTTTCGAATCGCCAGATTATTTTCAAATGATATAGATTGTGTATTTTTAGTTGTGTATCTACATTTAAATATTAAACATGAAATGTTATATTCAGTGTTTTATAATCTGATTTGGATCCGTGGTTAAATCGATGATTCCATATGTAATTTGATTAAATTCGTTATTTAAAAATTCTATAAAATCCAAAAACCCGTTAAAATCTCAGACATGGTCACTGTTTGAACCTATGGGAGACCTATTATGTATTTGACTTAAAATATTTGGATTCATGAATATTAGATGAATGGTGGATATATTATAAATGTGATATTCTAGTTTTACAAAAGTTAATCTTAGAAATTTTTAGTCAAACTAATTTACCGTTTACAACTTTGTTGTAGACGAAATGGATCAATATTTAAGAGGATGCATACTAAAACAAAAATAGATTTACCAGTCAACAGTTTGTATACGACTATTACAATTTATTAATTTAAATTTGAAATAAATATAATTTCTTATTTATCTATTTAGTTTAGTTTTATTATTTGCATGTTATAAGAACTTTTTCATGTTTTTTGGTTTATTTTAAATTTTTATTTAATTTCATTTTAGAAATTTTAATATTTATTAATTTTCATTTTGTTATATATTTTTATTTATATCTAACAATAATACTTATAATTAGATTTGATATGTGCTTTAAAGCACAATATTTTTTTTTATTCAAAAACTTATTTACTGAAAGTTAGAAATCTTATATATATATATATATATATATATATATATATCTTTATAAAAAATAAATTATATATAAGAAAATAAAAATTTACTTATATTTTAAAACTTTAAATTATAGTACAAATTTATTTTGTATTGGTTAAAACTTATTTTATTATTTTATTTATATTTTAAAATTTATATATAATAAATTAATATTAACATGAATATAATTTTATGAAAATAAGATAATTAATTTATATAAACCGCCTCGTATCAATTTTAAATATATTTTTAAACTTTTATATTATAGTACAAATTTATTTCAGTTTTTTATATTGGTAAATTATATTTTATTATCATATTTTTGTCAGCATTATTATTCAAATTAACTATTTTCATTCAACCTGTTTCATGTTTGATAAATATATTAAATTGTTATAAATATTTTAAATTAACATGTTAACTTGCGAGAATTCGGTAATATATGATCAAATGAATTATCGGTTATATAGATAGAAAATATATAATATATCATGTTAAGATATATTGTAATGAGTAATGACAGTATATATAATTATTCTAGTAAGGAAAACACTTTTAATTAAAGGGTGAGAATGATTCTAATGTTGATACATACGAGATGATAATTTGGTTAATAACAGATAAGGTCAACGTTACCATAATAATGCTTCTCAAAATAATAATAAGGGGATTGCTATTGACTTTGTAAAATAATGAAGCTAAATAACTAGATTTTTAAAGATTTTAATGACACGAAGTCAACATTATACGATAGCCCAACTGGATCACACGCTTGGCTAACGCCCATTACATATCAACGCGCAGGCCCAATAAGGTTGAGTCCGCGAGATTGAAAAATGAACGGTGGAAAACGTATTAGAACACAAAACTCTAGTATGGCTAACCGTAGGAGATTAATATCGAACTATCCTATCCAAAAAGTCATCATAGAGAGATCTATCAACCTCCATTTGAAGCTCTGATCTCTCTTTCTTTTATTTTTCCCTCTAAATCTCTCCCTAACAGATTCCTCCAACTCTCAACTTCTTCCGTCAGAATCCATGGATATCGCTTCTTCATCTCTCTGTCAAGCTCACAAGATCTCTCTCACGCGTCAACCCTCTTCCCCGGTCAACTCCTGCTCCCTGGGCTCTGTCTCCGTCATCGGATTCTCGCTTCCGCAGATCAGCTCAGCTAAATGTCTCCGGAAACGAAGCTCCTCCGGGTTTGTAAGAGCTTGTGTTGCTGTTGAACAGAAGACACGGACTGCTATCATCAGAATTGGCACAAGGGGAAGGTAAAGTTTCTCTCTTTTCCTTTTTGCTTATCGTGTGGTCACTACTCTCTTCCGAGTATACGAGTGTTTGAATGCTAATGGGTTTGCCTCAGTTTACTTAGTTCTAATTCAAAGTCTCGATTTTTATTAGTCCTCTCTGTTTCAATCCTCTTCCTGAGTTTTGCGTTTGTTATAGTGGACAATGTCATGGTTGAATATTTTAGTGTAATTTATCTGGCTGTAGATATGGTATGTTACTTTGTTTTGAGTGTGTAATAGTGGACAGTGTCATGGTTGGATGATTTAGTCTAAATTATCTGGCTAGAGATGTGATATGTTACTTTGGTTTTAGTGAGTTTTAGTGGACAGTATCATGGTTGGATGGTTTGGTGTAATTTATATGGCTAGACATGTGATATGTTACTTTGGTATGAGTGAGTTTTAGTGGACGGTATCATGGTTGGATGATTTAGGCCATGTACACAAATGCTCAGATGATAGTTGTTCGTCTGAAGACTACAAAAACGAACAATGTTTGAATGTAAAATCTAGATGTTGTTTTCAGTTCTGCATCTAGATCTAGATGCTGTAACCAAATTCAAAAAAACGAACATGGCTTTAGTGTGATTTATCTGGTTAGAGATGTGATATGTTACTTTTGATTCTCCTTCCACAATCTCTGCATTGTTTGTGTGTGTATAGTTAAGCCTTGTGATTGATTTTGCATTAGTGGTGGATAGAGTTTAGCTTCTGATGTGTGTTTTTTATCGTCTTCGTTTTTTCCCTGCTTATATTCTCTCACTGTGTAGGACAGTCCTCTAGCGCTTGCTCAAGCATACGAGACACGGTCCAAGCTCCAGGCGATACACCCTGAACTCACCCAAGATGGAGCTATCCACATCGAGATCATTAAAACCACCGGTGATAAGATTCTCTCTCAGCCGCTCGCTGACATTGGTGGGAAAGGGCTTTTCACCAAAGAGATAGACGAGGCCTTGATTAACGGTCATATCGACATAGCAGTCCATTCCATGAAAGATGTCCCGACTTATCTACCTGAGAAAACGGTTTTGCCTTGTAACCTTGTGCGTGAGGATGTCAGAGATGCTTTTATTTGTCTCACTGCTGCCTCGTTAGCCGATCTTCCAGCTGGAAGCGTTGTGGGAACGGCTTCTCTCAGGAGAAAGTCGCAGATACTCCACAAGTATCCTTCATTAGCTGTAAGTTTTCACCATCTTGTGTCAGAACATAGAGGCTGCCACTTACTGAATCAGGTCTTTATTGCCTCTGCAGGTTGAGGAAAACTTTAGGGGTAATGTGCAGACGAGGCTATCGAAGCTTCAAGGAGGAAAAGTCCACGCAACTCTATTAGCACTAGCAGGTCTTAAGAGACTGAGCATGACAGAGAATGTTGCATCTATACTATCTCTCGATGATATGCTACCAGCTGTTGCTCAAGGAGCTATTGGAATTGCTTGCAGAACAGATGATGATAAAATGGTATAAAGAACACTCTAAGCTATAACTCTGAAGTTTTATTATTCTTAATCTGATGATGTTTTACTTTCCTATGGGAATGATTCTATTCTTGTTTTGCGTTTGTAGGCAAATTACTTAGCGTCACTGAACCACGAGGAAACAAGATTAGCGGTTGCATGCGAGAGAGCGTTTCTTGAAACGCTGGACGGCTCATGTCGCACACCTATTGCTGGATACGCGGCCAAGGACGAAGAAGGCAACTGCTATTTCAGAGGATTGGTTGCATCACCTGACGGTACCCGAGGTATGAAAGCATTCCTACATATACCTCTGTGTGACATTATTCCCATTATTCATTTCTTATCGATTCCATCTTTGTGTCAGTTCTTGAGACCTCAAGAAAAGGACCATACGTGTTTGAGGACATGGTGAAGATGGGAAAAGACGCGGGGCAAGAACTGCTTTCTCGTGCTGGTCCAGGCTTCTTTGGCAACTAAGCCATTCGAAGAAGAGGAGGAAGAAGATGAAGAAGGGCTGTGGACATTGACAGAATCTAGGTTTTTAGGAGTTTTCCAACATCATAGACAGATCCCTTTTCTTCCTCTTAAATCTGTTGTAACTTTTTTGATTTAGAGAGAAAGATATTGATTGTTTTCTTGTATGCAGAGATAAAATTTCCTCTTGCAGTTGTACCTTTTTCATCCCACTATGAAACTTTTCCTCTAGTTCCCAAGAAATTAGAGGAACAACAAAAAAGAAACAGGTTAGTCTGTAATTCAGCATCAATTCTTCATTGCACAACACTCTTGTACTCGGCTTTTACTCCAGGTTCTAAACTATAAGATCATCATCTTTGCCGAAAGATGCATTTGGAATGTAAGCTCGCATCTCTTCCTTCTCTGACCAAGGGAAGTCATGCAAACAAATAATAACATTAGGATACATATCTTTTTTTATCTGGGTGATTGGGTGAAATGACCAAACGCCAACGGCTTTCTCATTTCTAGAAATGCTTCTACATCACTAAACCTTAATGCAGCCTGCTCAACATCTCTGATGCCGTTGTCTGAAACGTTTTCCACGTTTTTAGAATCTGTTTAGATCTCAGGCGTTATCAATGAGCCGTTCCATAATTCCCATGATTCTCCACGACTCCAAGGTTGAGCATTTATTACATACCATACCGTCATGCCTAGTGTTCATATATGAGATCTGTACATCAACGTTTGGGGATATATCATCACACCAGGGTAAAAGGCTATGAAAGCTCCCACGTCTGCTTCACCATCTATGTAACAACCATGACCTCAAGGGTGTAGCCAATTCGATACATGAAATACATTTTACTACTGTGTGCCAATGTTCATTATATTGAATTTTTTTTTGTAAGTTACAAAAAAGAACCAATCATTACATTCACCATCACAAGCAAGTTTTTCTATCTTCAAATGTTCTCTACTCTCTTTACTTCTATTTACTCTGCATTAAAGCCTAAAAGCTTGTTCTGCTTTTGATTTGTATAGTTTCAACAAAAAGAATGGGGACAGTTAAAATAACAGAGAAACTGACCATTTTCCTTAGTCCATTGCCGTTTTGTTTCTCCGACCAGTTAAAGGCTTTGGTAATCCGTCAAAAATTGAACTTGTAATAGCCGCAGGTGTAAGCAAATCAGGTTTCAAACTCCATTTAGAAGTCGGCCATAGAGACAGCGATGATGAACCGTTATTGCTGTTGCCGTCTGGATCTTGTAGACTCGATGCACTTGAAGATTTTCTTACACTGGAAAAGCTGTCTGAAACTGGAGCATCCAACAAGCTGATTGGTACCGGATTGAAATTACTGGACTCACATTCTGCTGATAGATTAGTTCTACTCGAGGCTTTGGATCTCAAAGCTAAGCCTTTTCCTGCTACTGATAAGAACCCTCCATTGCTGCTGCTACTGTTCTCGTCTTTCAACAGAAGCTCTGGAGTCCGGGATGAAAAGTCGGCTTCAGATTTTTGGCGTCTTCTCATAAACTTATTTGAACTCGGTTCTTGAGAGGTGTTGTAATCAGGTGACTGGTTGACCTCTTCGAGAAGTGCATTGACCAAGCTTCTGGATTTCCTGTGGTGATTCAAGGGAGCGTTAGTGGATGGGAAAGGTCTGAGGTATTGACTATCACCGTTGTTTCCCGTCTTGTAGTTTCCCATCTCTAAGCTTCCTCCAACAGAAACTGTTCTGTTTGCTGGTTTTAGCCCGTAATAGCCTTGCAGTGAGTACATGGCGGGAGTAACTTTCTTCTCCGAAGATTTTAATCTCAGAGACTGGAAAGAGTCCAACACGTCGTTGTTGTTGTTGTTGCTATCGTTTTGTGATTCCAGTTCGTGGCATGAACATCCCTCTCTGTAAAAAAAAGATTCCATATATTAGAGGCCATGTAAAAGAGGATCACTTTGATAATGAATAAATATGCAGAAGCTTCAGTCCTAACACAACCAATGCTCCAACTTTGGGAGATCAGACAAGAAACAGAGCACTGTTCTGCAATAAGAATACCATGACTGCAGACTTAAAAGCTAGCTCGCATGTCAAAGATGTGATATAAGTACCCACCCATGGTTTAAGGAGCCGTTATATAAACAAGGAGAAGGAGGATGTCTTCCAGGTAAAGGGATCCGGAGAGACTTGAGAGCAAACATTTGAAGATCAGTAACAAGCCCATTCATCTTTTTCACATCTGCAACCTGAGACAGAGCATTTTTAACAACAAAAAAGAAAAAAATCAGAAAATCAAAAAGCATAACACTTTTTTTTTCCTCACGTGTTCATCATCACCATGCCTCAATCTCAGAAAAAAAAAACTTTTTACCAGAACCATTAAATTCAATTTCTAACTTTTTTTATCTCTAATTAAAAAAAAAAACTTTTTACCAGAACCATTAAATTCAATTTCTACCTTTTTTTTAATCTCTAATTAAGATTCAATATTAAGCAGCAACCTTAGCAAAGTCAAAAACACTCTGGAGCTGTAAATAAGCTAGAAAATGAATACCTCAACGCCGTATTTAATGGCAACGCCGGCGAGAGTATCGAACTTGGAGACGCGGTGCTCGATATATCCGGCACGGTCAGGGGAGTTAGAACCACCACGACGGTAGGGCGAGGAAGAGCTGGAAAGCGGAGGAGACGAGTTCGGAGACGGGATACGAAGAATCTTCGATCTAGAAGGAGGACTCTTCTCGCGTGATCGATCTGAGAAGAATCCTCCTCCGTAACCATTTTTATTATCGTCGCGGTTGGTGTATTCAGGAGGAGTAGTGCTGTTGCTGCGATTAGAAAGCCTTCTCTCTCGATCCATATACATATTAGTAATAATAATCTATCTCTCTCACAGCCTTATCTCCTAAAAAACTAGATCTGATCCTCAATTTCAAACATCAAAAATCGAACTTGTGAGGGAGAGGTTAGGGAAAAAAAAAAGCGAATAAGCGAAAATGAGGAAGAGGCGTTGTTGGGTGATTAAACGAAACTCGTGGACTAGATAGAGAGTCCAATTTTTCTATAATGAGGATCCGATGTAAATTCTCCTTTTCTCACTGATTTTCCGGAGGGAAACGAACGAGCGAGATCTCTGTGCTCCTCCTCCTCCTCTCTCGTCCCCGCGGTGGAATTATTCCAAATTTTTATTTAACGCCCAAAAAAAAAAACTAAACCGGATCCAAATTAGTTGTATAATGAATTTATTTCAAAAGTAAACCAATTTACGACCAAAAAATTTTACATCAAGCTTTTGGGACATTAATATTTTCCATAATAAATTAAACCACTTTTATAGTAACAAATCTCTATATATAATGTTGAAGAATTTTTGTAAAGAATAACTAGATTTTGACCCGCGCTTCGAAAGCGCGGGTATTATTTTTCATTTTTATGAAATATATTATTTGTTTGTAATTACTGAATGTATTTATCTTATTAAAAATTTTTTTATAATAAATTCGACACATATAGTGTTTTTGGTAAACTATGTGTTTTTCTGGCTTTGTTTTATTCTCTCTCCAATCAACATATTTATTTGGCTTGTTATTAAAATAAATAATTTTAGAACGCAGCTGTACAATACTTTTACATTGATATTTTGTTTAAACAATGTGACATATTTCTATATTAGTTAAATATTTACATTGTAATTTAAATTTGTATACAAATCAACATATGTGTGTAGTTTGTTGTTAAAAGAAATGATTTTGAATCCAAATGTACACTACTTTTATATAGATTTCCTTTTCAGTTCATATAAATATTTTAAATATATTTATTTCAACTGAACTAACTAATATTTTGTTAAATTGGCCCTGAAATATATTTTTATACATCAATATTTATTTTTCATAATTAGTGTTATATATTCTAGATGTATCATAATATAACTAACGATATTCAAAAGACCTAGACCGAATCAGGTCATATGGCTACTTTTGTTATAAATATCCGAACCCGTTTTAGATACATTGGTTATGTAGATATTTTAAGATTTCTATACATTAGAACCAAATTCATCCAGATCCAAAATGACCAACCTAAAAATCCACACATAAGTTTATAATTTCAAGCGGGACTTGGTTTCAAAACAAAAAAACGATATCCGAAAGGAATAACATGTACCTAAATGGACAGATAATGTTCATGTCTAACTGATTTTATAAATTAATAAAAAATCATTTCTATGTGTTCGGCTAAATTAAGTGAAATAGAAAGAATTTTTTTATCAAGTAAATAATTATATAGAGTGAAAATTAAGTGGTAATAAATGTACCATATTTTAATTATTTTGATTTAAGTTATTATTTTTATTCACAAAAATATATCTTTGAACTATTTTTGGGTACGTGATTTTCCACAGATTGAAACTAAAAATAAAAATATTTTAGTAAAATAAACTAAACCAAACGTTTAATCATATATAAAACCTAATTATTTCACATTTTGATTTTTTAAATTGGCATAAAGTTAATATTGATTAACTAATAAATAAAAAGATGTTATTTATGT
>NC_079512.1:25102636-25112892 GCF_000801105.2 Raphanus sativus | reverse complement strand
AAATAATTGAAATTGTGGGATTTTACAATTCGTTTGTTTAACATTTTTTTAAAAAAGTTGAATTTATCTTTTATGATTCTCTATCTTTAGTGAGTTTAAGAATAAACATTATAATTTTTTAAAAAAGAATTAACTTTCTAATACCTTTTTGCAATTATTATTTTTGTTTAGTCTTTTAAAAAAAGAAATTACTATCAAATATTTTATATTATAGAATTTTAAAATACTATGTAATAGTAATTTTCCTTTTCTAAAATATATAATGATTCAAAATATATCTACTAAAAATAATATTGAAGAAATAATTATAAATTTTATTTAATAGTGAAAAGAATTATTTAATAGTAATTTTTAGAAACTTTTCTTTTTTAAAACTCTTTTCCTTTTTAAATTTCTATTAAATAATAAACAAAAGAGAATTATATCATATTTTTGACACATGTCATCATCTTAAAAATTTATTGACACATGTCACAATCATGTTAATTAGTAAATTTGAATAACCAAGCTTTATATAATAAGATTTTAGAAAATCAGGGTATTAGGCTCAGTACGATCCTTCGTCCCAGCAATTCGGAGTAGTGATAGCAAGACTTCATACACGAGCTGAACCCTTACCAGGTAATGCTTTGCGCTATTTTTAATTTTTAACCTTTTATTTATCTTTGATATTTCAAATATTTTTTCTAATCTATTTAAGGTGCAAGACCCTCACGTTGGACTCAACCATCAACGAGACGTTTAGTGAACTAGACCGTTATGTCCTTGCTTATCATACCGGTCCATGTTCAAATAAGAAACAATTTTCTCCACAGTTAAGTGGACAAGATCAGTGTCCATACTTTATGAGAACTGGAGAGATTGTAAATTAGGAAACTCTTGCAGATATCATTATCCACTGAAAGCAGCATCGCCAAAGGGAGTAACTTTCAGCCATATTGGACTCACACTTCGTCCTGTAAGTCTCATTGCTCAAGCATCTGCATATAGTAGCTTTAACCGTACGGTCATGAAGCTCGAATGTCTAGAAAGTAGAATATTTTTGTAACGACCCAGTTTCTTAAAATCATTATTTGATTTTTTTGGTTTGATTAATTATTGGTCCAAACCAAACCAAACCCAACTCATCATCTTTGTGGTTTAGTAAAACCGGGTGTGCTTATATATAATCACATGTGTCTTTCTTCTAAACCCTAAAGACGTGAGCCGCCATTGCTCAACGCAGACATGGCATGTTACATGTTCTCCATCATCACGTGCTCCATCTCTCATCACCATTAAGAGTCTGTACCAGCCACCATCAGCCACCATGAAAGAGGAGCCAACACACCATTTGAAAAGAGAGATTAAAGCTCATCAGACACGTTTTGGAAGAGCAGAAGAACGATCGATCAAAACTAAGTATTTCGAAGCCAAATTTTGAGATTGGATCCGCCGATAGTCAACTTCATCGGTGTTTTCCAGTTGATCTAGAAGGAACCAGTAAACGAGCGAGATATCAATAGAAAGATCTCGTTGTCAGATTTCCAGATCATCTTCCCGATTGTAAAACCAAGGCACGGTTGGAGAGTTATTAACATTGCTTCTTGGCCAAGGATAAGCCGAAGCTTTAGCGATGCAGATACAGTTCCGACCAGTCTCAGCATAAAGGCCAAACGACCGATCTAAATGAAAGCTTTCAGTCTGGAAATTTGTCAGTAAGTAGTTCACTCTTTTATCTATCGTCTCCAAGAAGCGGATTGTCATTTCGAGTTATTTTCTGAAAGTTGTGTTGGTTTTCGCGAGAGGTATTACTGCAGTCTTCGTTTGCGACCAGCCTGGAGGTGAAGCTAATTTGGTTAATCAAATGGTGTCCGATCGGAGTAAACTCGGTGTCTATGGACAGAGGACATCTAGGAATACATTCTTACCGGACGGATTGAAAAGTTAACGGTCCGTTCTTGAGATATTCATCTGTTTTCTTTAGAGTTCAGTTCTGCCAGAATCATTATATTCATTTATTTTTCAAAGAGTTTCAGAGTTACTGTTTTAGAGCTGTCAAGGTCAATTCTGTGTTTTCTCAGATTTCTTGAGAACCAATGTCAAAGGTGAAGGTCTACTACATAAATTCCGTACCAGTGTAGAATTCTTTCTATGATAGGTTTAGACTTCGAAACCATAAATGTGTATGCTTGACTCCTTACTTGGTAGTTAGTTTATTCATTGCAAACCGGAATTAGGGGTCTAGAGGATTCAACCATTGATTGAATTGTGTGATGATGAGTTATGAGATATATATATATATGTATATACATAGTTATGAGTAGGGACTATGTGCGAGGACGGGGGTTCAGGGATGCCTGGACTAGCGACACCACTTTGGAGGGGCGGGGGCTCAGAGACGTCTTGGCTAGCGACGCAATTTGGGTGGTGCGTGGTGCAGAGACGTTTGCATTTGACGCAGCGTTCGAGGGCGGGGGTACAGAGACAGACTATACTAGCGACGCCACGTATGTTTATCCGTATGCGGAGATGCGGGGTGTGTGGTATAGATATGCACTATCTGCTCAGTGTTTGTTGTGTGTGATGATTTAGGCGTCTTACTTGTTCATGTTAGAGCTAAACTTACATAGCGGGACTTCTATTTACTTGAGTCGGTGGTTTGTGGATTAGCATCCCATACCTCACTGAGTGACTCCCCTGTTGATCATCCCTCTTTTCTTTCCCTTTTCCAGGTGAGACTGACCAGCAGGAATGATTGCTTTCGGATTGGTGTTTTTGGGAGTTTATATTTTATTTTCAGACTTTCAGTTTTGAGCTTTTATCTATATTTTCCGGGGTTTATGCTATTATTGGATTTATGGTTATTTATTGGATTTTTGATGAGTAATAAATGAAAACTTTTGGAGATTATTATTTATTATATTATTTTGGAAAATCGGGGTATTACAATTTTGGTAAGTATTAATGGTTAGATTATAATTTTTTATTTGATTCAATAATGAACCTTTTTTTCCTTTCTCCTTTCTTTTAAAACAACTATGTTGGTAGATCTTTCATGATCTCTGACAAAGATTTTTGAAATAATTCTTCTTTCTGTTTACAATAATGCATTTTTTTTTTTGAATTAATGTTAAATTCATTCAAAAAAAAGCCTGTATACAACTTGTGCATCCTTTATACTATAGGAGCAACCCCAAGATTCATCTACCTTTTTTGAAAACTATAAATCTATGTACAATTTATAGATTTTAGTCTGAAACCAAAACTGCATCAGCTTCTCCAACCCTTTGATTCCCTTCTTCTCAACCAAAGTAATCTTGTTACAAATCCCTTTATCAATCATTCTCTTGATTACTGGAAGAGGTAAGGGTCTATCCCCATGAATAACTTTATTTCTCTCTCGCCAGACTGCATAGAGGACAGACTGGAAGGAATAACGAATACAGAACAGACTCCTCTTCTCCCTGGTTTTGTCTGAAATGATTTGCAATATCTCAGACCAGTCATTGGTATAGGCATGACGTTGAATCCCCTTCGCTATGTACTCCCAAATCTGGCTAGAATAGTCACACTCAAAGAATAGATGATTTCTTGTCTCATTTGCGTTTTGACATAGAACACAAGTAACATCGATTCCTTGGGACCATATAGAAATCCTGTCCAGAGTTAACATACGGTTCCTGAGTGATAACCAAGCCATAAAGCAAATTTCGGAGTTGCTTGTGAGAACCAGATACCCTGAGACCAAGTACAAAGAGTTCTACTTTCTCTCAACAGTAACCAAGTTTCTTTAGAGGAAAAACTCTGCTTGTAGCCAGACCTTCTTCTCCAAAGACTGACATCACCATTCTCTGAGTTAAGCTTCTCACCCAGTGCACTAAGTTCAGCTTCAATCTCATTCAGCAAACCCATACGATGCCTTCGTCTTCTCCGCATAGAGATAGCTTCCTCTAGAGTAGCATTTTTACTCACACCCAAATCAATTAAACCCCGAGCACCCAATAATGCATGTTATAACAAAGAGAATACTAATAATAATATCATTTGAAGGGCAGAGCGCAATGCCTAAAGAAGTGCCCAACATGGGATTTGCAAGTTTGTGCCATCCTGCAAATTTGACCACTCAATGAGCTCTTATTCTTCACTAAGCTACATCATGTCCGCTTCTTCACTTACTGACATGCCTGTTGCGCCTCACCTGTTGGGTCCTCATTGCGCGGCAGATTAGCTCCATCATCATCCTCGAATGACCAACCTACAAAGTTACTCTTCAAGCTCCATTAAACTCAAAACCACAAGTGGTGGTTCAGAAACTGTTGCTATGAAGTTTCTTGGTCTTCTTCTGTGGCTGTCTGTGTGCGCCACTTCGATCCTGTGACCCCAAATAGGTGACTCAACTATCATTCAGATTAAGACTTCAAGTTAAAGAGACAAAACCTCACTCTATTCTTCTTCGATTCTTTATCTCAATTTTTCTTCTTCTTTTTTTTATCAAATTAACATAAACTCAGAAACTTGAAAGATGTCAAACTAGACAGATGTTTGAGACTAAGAACATCTCCAACCATGACACCAAATTTGGTGTTGAAATTACACCAAATTTGGTGTCTAACATTTTTTGTCATCTCCAACCATGACACTAAATAATATACCAAAAGTAATATTATATTATTTGATATTTTCCGTTTTAATAATTCTTTGATTTTTAGTATTTAAAATTGATAAATAATTATTTTATCACACTTTGATATTATGTTCATTAAATTTTGGTAATTATACATTTATAAAATTTATTTACATTTATATGTTATGGTTTAACAATATTATACATGTATTTAATTTACATAAAATACTATATTAAAAGTTACAAAACATTAATTATGAAAAGCACATAACCTAAAAATATATTTATTTTAATAAATTTGTATTAGTCAGTAATACATATTTAACTATATTATAAAATAAAAAAAAATTATAGTTTAATAGTATCAAATACAATTTAAATAAAAATTATAATCAGCATTTAAAATAAAATAAATGGTATTAAAATAAAATTAATGACCATTTTACCTTTTGACCCATAAACTTGATAAATTTTTGACATACATAACTTTAGTTTTTGACTCTATAAACTACTCAAAAACATTAAGCTCACACGTAGGGGTGTTCAATCCGGATATCGGTTCGGTTTCGGTTCGGTTTTTTCGGTTTTTCGGTATTTCGGTTAGTAAAATATAACTACCATTCTAAATCTATATTTACTTCGGTTCAGTTCGGTTTATATACCGTCGGTTTTCGGTTTATTCGGTTTATTCGGTTTTATATCAAAGAACATAATTATTTAGTTTGAAATCATATTATATGAATTTTAAAGTCATTTTGTCAATGCAATCATTTATTAAAAAAATATTATATGTTTAAATAAGTGAACAAGAAATAAAAATGTTTCTACCATCAAATAAAATACTCTAGAATTAAAGTCACTCAAATTTTTGAAAATAAAAATAAGAAAGAAAAGAAAATCATGAAAGAATAGTTTTTCCACTCTTCCATATTTAATGTTCATTAAAATCATGTTTCTTCGTTTGAACATGAAACTCTATTTGTTTATAGATAAGAAACAAATTGTGCAGAATTTTTACTAATTTTTGTCCATCAAATTTATAACCCCCACTACAATTTAGTCAATACTAAAATAAAGCAAAAAAATTAAAAAACTAAAAAAATAAGAAGCATCAGTTATGATGTATTGTTATTTAATTATAGTTAAAGTGTTTTATAAATTATGGCTTCTTTATTACTACAAAAAAATATGGTAATGTTTATTAACAAAAAAGTAACTTATATAACAAACAAATTTTCATGTGACTTATAAAATAGATACATATTTACATGTTTATACTTTTGATCGGTTTTGTTTGGTTTATTCGGTTTAATCGGTTATAAACCTAACCATATTCAAATCCTATTGTTTTTATAAAATTATATCCAATCGATTTATATGGTATATACCAAAACCAAACCATATTGTCTATTTCGGTTTGGTTCGATTCGGTACAATTCGGTTTTACCATACTGAACAGCCCAACTAGTCACACGTGTGTGACCCACCCTCTTCTCCTCGGCTCCTCCTCTCCTTTTCTTCACTATTCACGCTTCGTCAGAGTTGTTTCGATAACTAAAAAAAGCTCGAGACATTAAGTATTCTCAAGAAATTAAATAATCCAGAAGAGCTCCACGAGCCTTAAGTTGTTTCGATAAGTTGTTTCAACTCAAATAAATTATAATTTTTGACCTCTGATGCAACGAACCTTAATCTAGATTTTTTTCTCAAATCTTATAAATTAGATCAGTTCACTTATATGCAAAAAAAAATTAAGAGCGTGTGACAGACAGGACTTTGGAGCGGTCAATCGTTTCTATGCTCTAGGAGCTGCTACAGGTTCACATGATCTGGTATCAAGCATCTCCATCACGACATCAAGCCCTCGACTCGTCTGTCAAATCTTCTCCTCCACTGTGGCAAAACAGCTTCGACCTATTGCGACCTCCAGTGTGCCGCGTCGTCTCCTACTTCGTGTCCTCATCTCTCTGTGACAGGAAAGTCACAATGTCGGTTCTTCACTAGTTTTCCATATTTCTAAGTTTTCCTTTTCTAAATTCTTATGTTAATTTTCCTTTTAATTATGAGTTTATGTTTTTCCTTTTTCATAGTTAAACCTCCTCTTGGTTTGCTATATATATGTAGCCTAAGGGCACTTCTATATTCATACAATCAATCAATAAAGCTTTCTTAAAACCTATTGCTTATCTCTCAAGTTACTTGCTAAGTTCATACAAAGAACTTCGCATCATACGAACTCTGGTTTTCGAGTTGATCCTTCTACCTCAGTGATCATCTCCTACACCTTTGTTTACCCGTTCTTCGAATCCACAGTAGGATTCCTAGTTTGGGATTTATCTATCCGGAATTCCCGTCTCAGTGGTATCAGAGCATCTCGATCCCTAGGACCATATCATGGAAACTAGATCATCGACCGCTATGTCTGAGGTGAACAAACAGCTCGACGAAATCCGTTCATCCCAATCGCAGCAGTCAGAAGAAATAAGGAAAGAGTTGGGAGGAGAAACTGCAGAACTTAAAGCAATGATTTCGCAAATCCTCAAGGCTACAAGCATCGATCAAACTCAATCCTCTACGCCAAAACCAACAGACCCAACCTCATCGGACCACAGCACCATCAAAACAGCCGCACCACCCGCCGCGGAAACCCACCCTCCTCTTCCCCACGTACTCTCTTCCCGCTTAACAAAAGTCGGTTTCACGATGTTCGACGGAACGGAGCTCAAAGAATGGATATATCGATGTGAACAATTTTTTTCCATCGACAACACATCACCAGAACTAAAAGTCCGTCTCGCCGCTCTTCATCTCACCGGAAAAGCTCTACAATGGCACCACGGATATATCACAAATCGTTATAACATATATCCTCTCTGGCCAGACTACATTAGCGCTATATCATCACGATTTGGAGAGCTATACTATGATCCTCTCGCCGAACTCGTCAGTCTAAAACAGAGCAGCGACACTATTGACGAATACCTAGAGAAGTTTGATTCTTCAATGACTCGTCTCACGCTCCCACCGGAACACGCACTGAGCATCTTCTTGACCAACATGAACCAACATCTTGCTTTCCATGTTCGACAGTTCAACGTAACTACCGTTCCAGAAGCTGCCCGCATAGCCAAATTCCATGATCTCTCTCTCCAGCACGCTCCTGTAAAGTCATCCCGACCTTCTTACAACTCGTACCAAAAGACAAATTCATCATCTTCATACAAATCTCAACCTGCGACCACACCGGCAACACCGAACACAAAACCTCTGCTACAAAATACAAATCAGAAACGCCTTACCTTCGACGAGATGCAGGAACGAAAGCGTAAAGGTTTATGTATGTTCTGCGAAGAACCCTTTACTCCAGGCCACCAGCTTAAACACAAGCGAGCTCAAATCTTGTATCTCGAAACCGAGAACGAAGACTCCGAAGAGGAAGAAGACATACAGACACCATCTGATACAAACCTCGAAGATACTAATAACAAAACCCCCACCATCTCTGTTCATGCTCTCAACGGCTCACCAACTTACAATTGCATGAGAATCATAGGCCAATACGGAAAAAGAAAGCTCCATATTCTCATCGATCCTGGAAGCACTCACAACTTCCTTGATCTCCAAGTTGCTAAAACTCTTGGTTGCAACCTTACATCGATCACACCGATGCCCGTAGCCGCAGCAAGTGGCGACCTGATCACCAACTACAAGTGCAGCGATTTTGTATGGAAGACACAAGGATATGAATTCAAGTCTGAAGTCCGGACCTTACGACTCGGATTTAGCGACCTTGTTCTTGGAGTTCAATGGCTCTCAACTTTGGGACCCATCTTATGGGATTTCTTAAATCTTCGTATGGAATTCAAATTCAACGGCTTAAAGCATGTCCTCCGAGGTATCACACCAAACGACTCAAAAATTATCTCCAGCAACAGCTTGAACAAATTATTGTTACAAGAACCGCAGCTAGCACTTCTCCATCTCCGTGAGAATCGCGAAACAGAGTCACCACAAGGACTCAACCCTGAGGCGATTTTATACCACATTGAAGCTAGTAATACCGAACTAGACACATCAGGCTCGTTACAACGTCTCATAGAATCTTACTCCGATATTTTTGACGACCCAACGGAGCTACCTCCCTTTCGTCAAGGATTTAATCATAAAATACCCCTGGAATCCGGTGCTAATCCAGTCAATCTCAGGCCTTAACGCTACTCGTCAATACAAAAGGATGCGATCGATAAAATGGTCCAAGAAATGCTTACGCAAGGGATTATACAGTACAGCTCCAGCCCATATGCTTCTCCAGTGGTTCTCGTAAAGAAGAAGGATGGCTCTTGGCGGTTATGTGTTGATTACAGAGGCCTAAACAAACAGACCATTAAAGATAAATATCCAATACCGCTACTAGAAGACCTCCTCGATGAGCTTGGTGGCGCCAAATACTTCTCCAAATTAGACCTCCGAGCAGGTTTTCATCAGTTAAGAATGGCACCAGAAGACATACATAAGACGGCATTTCGTACTCACTCAGGACACTATGAATACCTCGTGATGCCGTTTGGTCTCACAAACGCTCCATGCACGTTTCAAGGTCTCATGAATCACGTTTTTGAACCTGTCCTTCGGAAATTCTTACTGGTATTTTTTTGACGACATCTTAATATATAGCAAAACATGGGAAGATCACTTGGTTCACTTGGACATGATCTTTGCAATTCTTCGACACCAGCAACTCTATCTCAAGAAATCTAAATGCACTTTTGGAGCAACAAAGATAGAGTATCTCGGCCACTTCATCTCCTTCAACGGCGTCAGCACCGACCCATCAAAGATCAAAGCCGTGCAAAACTGGCCTACGCCCACCAATCAGAAACAATTACGGAGCTTTCTCGGTCTTGCTAACTACTATCGTCGCTTCATTCAGGCCCATAGTATAATTGCACGACCTCTGACGTTGCTACTACGCAAGGATAGTTTCTCTTGGTCTTTTGAGGCATCTTCTGCATTCCAAACATTAAAAGATGCCCTCATCTCGGCTCCTGTTCTTGCCTTGCCTGATTTTTCCAAGCAATTTGTAGTGGAGACGGATGCTTCTAATACAGGAATCGGAGCAGTCCTTATGCAAGATAATCATCCTATATGCTTCATCAGCCGAGCTCTCGGTCCTCGTCACCAAAGCCTTTCTGTCTACGAGAAAGAACTTCTTGCTGTGGTTCACGCAGTGCAAACATGGAACCCTTACCTTGATCATAGCAAATTCATAATTCGTACTGACCAGAAGAGCCTAAAATTCTTATTAGAGCAGAAGATAACAACACCTTTTCAGCATATGTGGTTATCAAAACTAATGGGTTACACGTTCGAGATCCATTACAAGCAAGGAAAAGAGAACGTCGCCGCTGATGCTCTCTCGCGGGTCTCCGGTTCTCAGCTTCTTCACATCGCCTTGTCTCAAATTCACCATGATTTTTACAAGAAGCTCAAGCAACTCTGGGATACAGATCAGAATCTTCAGAAAATCATACAGGAACTACAATCCAAGCCATCGAAACACTCTGCATATTCCTTTATCAATGGCGAATTACGCAGGAAAGGAAAGCTTGTGGTTGGTGATGATACAAACGTCAAAATACATATCTTTAAA
>NC_079512.1:24922093-25102536 GCF_000801105.2 Raphanus sativus | reverse complement strand
ATGACGCCAAGATAATATTCATATAATAAAATATTGATATCTTTTAAGGAAGATTTATATTTTTATTGTCATAAATTGATATACATATGAGATGATTTTAACTTGCGCAAGTAATTAATATTAGGAAGGTAAGTTAATAAAAACAAACTACCTAATATGTTCTCATATTAACTTGTGCAATAAGCAATGTAATTAATATGATATTAAGAGTGTATGGTTTACCGTATTTGTAATAAGAAAACTTATCACGTTTCTTGATTCAGACAATTAATTAATATTCATGAGCAAGTAATACATAATAAGTAATTATTATATTGTATTCTCATAAAAACTTTGATACCGTACTTGTAATAAGAAAACTAATTAATACATTTGTTTAATTTTCTTTTTATACTAAGTCGATGATTAAAAAAAATCAACTAATAAGATTAAGAGAATTATGCTTAAAATATAAAATATAATAATTTCTAAAAGTAATAACCATATATGATATTACATTTTCATTGGAAAATGATTGATATTTTATAATTATATATTTGATTGTTTTGCCTTCATTTGACTCATTTTATACTATATATATGTATAGTGAATGAGTGAATTTAATTAATATTATCAAGTTCTTATTAATAATATAAACATAATAAAAATGTTTTTGGGAGAAAGTTATAATATTACACATATTATGCCATTAATACATTTAATAAATGGTCGACATTTAGTAATAGTCTTGCGCAAGTTATGATTAATGAGATTACGAATTAATTTAAATGTCGACATTTATTAAGATTCTTGTGCAAGTTATGATTAATGAGATTAACAATTAATGTAACTTTCTGATTAATAGCTTTATTAGAAAAATAAATCAAAAAGAAATTACAAAAAATCAGTCAATAGAATCGCTTGGTTGATGAGGTTATTACATTCATGAAGTTGATTGATGAGGTTATTACAAAAAATTAACAAAAAAATCAACCAATAGAACCAATAAATAAAAAAAAATAAACTACAAAAAATCAACAAAAAAAGAAATTACATTCATGAGGTTCCAACAATGAAGTGTGACGAAACGTCAATGATGGTGTTTATTGTAATTCTGCATATAAGAAAACAAAGAAAAAATATATCATAAAATACATATAGATTCAACCCCAAAACTTAGACTCAAATCCAAGGCTCCAGCTCTGCAAAATCAGTTTCACCAAATTTAGTGACATTGATTATAACAAAAAGATTTGAAGATGTATACAATCCCGAAACAAAAACAAAATTGTATAGTTGATAGAACAAACCCGATGAGATGCATCATGAATGGATGGAGGAAGTTTTGTGGTCTTTTTGGTGACAAAAAAAACCTTTTCGTCTCAAAGATTGATAGAGAGACAATGTGGAGAGCAAGATAACAGAATATTTGGAGAAGAAAAGTCTCGAATAAATTACCAGTAATGATGTTCGTCTGTGAGCTAAGTATTGATTATCATCCCTTGGATCATAAACCTGCTCAGGATCACAAAATATAATTTAAATTAGAACGATCAAAAACATAAAAAAAGCTTAAACAATAGATGCGTGAGACTAAAGAATGGTTGTGTTGCTTGAACTCGACATTGAACTCTATATATATAAAGTGATGGTGAAAAGCATTAATGACGCCAAGAATATTACTTGCTAGATTTGTGAAAGTAATTGGTTATACTAAGGTATGTAAATTAAATTACGTTTGATTAAAGAAAACATATTAAATTTGTAGTGTTAAAAACGATTATGCATATTATATGATGCGAGACTTGCGCAAGTAATCAGTATAAATAAGGTATGTTAATAATAATAAGTTTCCTAATTAGATATAAAACGTATTATGCCATTAAGACATTTAATGATTAGTCGACATTTATTAAAATTGTTCTGCAAGTTATGATTAATGGTCGACATTTATTAAGATTCTAGCGCAAGAAATAATTAGTGCGATTAACAATTAATGTGACTTTCCAATTAGTAGCTCGATTACAAAAATAAATCAAAAAGAAAAATACAAAAATTCGACCAATAGAATCGCTAGATTTTTCGTGAGAAGCTCTGTATGAGCGCCATGTGTCAAATGTACTTCTCTTTTAATATATAGGAGTATAAAATGGCTTCTGATACATCTTGCATTAAAAAAAACAAATATTAGATTTTACATTATACTACATAATTGCGTAATACATTATAAAATGATAACCATTTCTGTGGAGGATTTGGCATAAATTACGGTTATATTAAATAACATACTAAATTAGTTTAAAATTTACAATTTTTGTTCTATTATTTACGGTTATAATAAAATGGCTTCTGATACATTATAAAAAATGTTTAGTTTACTTTTAATAAAATGGCTTCTAATACATCTTGCATTGAAAAAAAAACAAATATTAGATTTTACATTATATTACATAATTGCGTAATACATTATATGGCAATGATCTATGGTAACCTTATATATGACAATATATTTTGATAGAAAAGGAAATCATGGAATGAGTTAATGGGAAATATAATTAAGAGAAATAGTAATGATCTTTGACTTTCCTTAAACATGAAATGATGAAATCGGACATATCTTTGACTTTCCTTTTTACACGAAATCGTCCAATTATTCATTTTGAACTATAATGTATATGAGGAAATTCGAGTGGTACCACAATGGTATTTCTTTGTAATTTCTCTAGTGAATCAAGGGTGATTTTATATATGGGCTGAGAGTAAATATGGTGCTGACACGTCAGCATGACACTCATGTAAATAACTTACGCATTTAAGGTTACTCTTTAAAAATGCTTCTTGATTAATAAGAAGGGGATTTGACAAGTTACTACTAAAAAAAGTATGCGGTCGAAGATTGTGGTAAGTAAATAAGGACAAAAATAAAACCGCCGAGCCCCAAAATTAAGAGGCTTTATAGAAGAAGCTAAGCTAGAGAGAACGGAGGGCGATCAGTCACTGGACCGATTGTTAAAAGATCAAACAAAACTGAAAGAGTTTATTATTATTATCCTCATTTAACAACTCAAAAAGGGTTTCTAAGTTATTAAATTTGAAGGATCCATAAGTTCAATTTTATTTTCTAAATTACTCTCTCTCTCTCTCTCTAGATTCTTAAGTCTCTCTGGGTTTTGTTTTGATGATGATGATGGATGATGATAAAACTCCCCAAGATAGTTCTCCAGCTATAATGGTATTTTGTTTCCTTTTCTCACTCTTTTAACTCAAATTCCAAAATAAAATGAGTCTTTTTTCTTTTATTTTATAAGTGAAGTTTCACTGGATTCTAGTTAAGTTGATCTTCTGCAAACAGTTGAAATTGTAAGTCAGAGAAGTGTTTGGATTCTGTTTTCTTCGCGCTATGCGCGGGGGCTTCCCCCAAAACAGATTTTGCTTCTGTTGGTTTGTAAAGGGCACACATTCTGTGTGAAGTCTAGGCCCGCTCATAGCTAGTGATGATCAAGGAACATTGAAAGATTCATGCTTTACATTGATTTACCAAAGTTATCAAGTGAAAGGCAACTGTGTGAGAAGTCCTAACTTATGATCAATACTTTGGATTCTGTTTTCTCCCTAACAGATTTTGCTTCTATTGGTTGTAAAAGGGCACACACACATTCTCTAGGGCTCAGTGAACATCGAAAGACTCTGCCTTTTTAATGATGTTGCCTTCAATTTCAATCTTCTTTGCGTTTTTTTTTTCCTTTTGTTGGCAGGATGCTGAGATGACAGGAGAGATATCACACAGCCAACACGAAAGATGGAGATGCCTTGTCTTAGATATAGAGTTGAGAGCACAACAAGAAGACGGCTCCTCCACTCCTCCTCATAGCTCTGTCTCCAAAAGGTTCAGCTTCTCTCCCATGCCAAGTCCTAGAATCGGTCCGAGAAGAGCCAGTCTCAAGAACGTCTTCAACTTCAGAAACCGGAACAACAACAACAACAACAATGCAGCAGATATTGAGGAAGGTGCCGCTTTGGTGTCTAGCATCCCAAGAACATGGTCTCTCACCAATCTCTTAACACTCCGAAGATCCAACAAGACAGAGTCTTTACCGGTAACCCCTTTGGTCCACTCGAATCCTGAGTCAATGCACGGTAGAAGCTATGCCGTCGATGATGATGATGATGATGATGATCAAGCTATTACTTCCATGGCCAGAGAGCATACACTGCCTATTCGCCGTACACGCTCTGTCCCAACGCTCATCGACAACAACAGAGATGGAAATGCGAAACCCTTAGGGCTTCTCCGCGTGATTCCCACTCCATCTCGGAGGTTGGATACTGAGAGTAGACTCGATGGAGGAGAAGACGTTCCGGAAGAGGAAGCTGTGTGCAGGATCTGTATGGTTGAGTTGGGAGAAGACTCGGAAGCTTTCAAGATGGAGTGCATGTGCAAAGGAGAGCTAGCTCTTGCTCACAGAGCCTGCACCATCAAATGGTTCACTATCAAAGGGAACATAACCTGTGATGTCTGCAAACAAGTGGTGAGAAATCTCCCCGTGACGCTTCTCCGCGTGGAGGATTCTTCTTCTCAGGACCGGTCTAGTAGGCGTGCGTTAAACGAATGGCAAGATGTGCCGGTTCTTGTCATTGTAAGCATGCTTGCTTACTTCTGTTTCCTCGAGCAGCTTTTGGTGATGGAAATGAAATCTAGCGCCGTTGCAGTAGCTTTGCCATTCTCTTGCATTATTGGTCTTCTTGCATCGGTTATATCAACAACAATGGGTAATAATAATACTCTTTTTTTTTCTTGATCTCTAAGTTAAACATTAGTTTTACTTGATGATTTTGATGCAGCGAAGAGGAACTATGTGTGGATATTCGCAACCATCCAGTTTGGTTTAGTGGTGCTCTTCGGTCATGTTTTCTACTCACTTGTAAGATTTGAAACTGGCTTTGTTTTTAAAAGCTCTGCTTCTTGGTTCTCACAAACCCCACTCATCTAACTGGTGCAGCTTAAGCAGCCGGTTGTGTGCATTGTCTTAGCCACTATGATTGGATTTGGAATCACCATGTCCGGCACAACGGGTATTAACCAGTTTTTTAAATGGAGGAGAAGCCGTACTCATCACCAGCCGGCAGGCACTCAGGTGGCTCCACCACAGTCTCAGACATCAGAGTAGGTGTTTTGCTGAAGCTAGTGATGTCTTGTTAGTTTTGGTTAAAAGAATTTAGTTTTAGGTTTTAAGCTGAATCCATTTTGTCAGTGTTGTTGTGATGTAAGAGCAGTTTGATACTATTCTGTGACATCTTATATATTGTTTTTAATTTTCTTCTTAACATCACAATGATGAAAGGCACACATGACCACATAAAATGATAATGAGTAGTATGATTTAGAAGTGTCACATTGCTTGAAGAACACTTCTTCATAACCCTTTTCAGTTTTATTCTTCATTTCTAATTCTCACCCACCCAACCTCTCCCTTCAAAGCAATCTCTCTCTCTCTGTTTCTATCACTCTCAATCTAAACCAAACTTTTGTAAGTTTAACCTAAAAACATTTCCAGTAATCTGTTTTAGTTAACAAGTAATAATCTTCACACTAACAAGAGAATCCTACTCCTCACCTACCTACCTCTATATTAACAACCCCCAAATCCTCACAACATACACAACAACAACAACAATGGCCACTTCAAGAACATTCATGTCCTCTACTCTATTCATTTTCTTCCTTGTCATGGCAACAACCAATGGTCAGGCTCCAGCTCCAACCCCTTCAGGTCCAACCAACATAACCGCGGTCCTAGAAAAGGCTGGTCAATTCACAATGTTCATAAGACTCCTCAAGAGCACCCAAGCCGCAGACCAAATCAACACTCAGCTCAACTCTTCCTCTAGCCAAGGCCTAACCGTGTTTGCCCCTACCGACAACGCATTTAGCAGCCTCAAATCCGGAACCTTGAACTCGTTATCCGACCAGCAAAAGGTCCAGCTTGTTCAGTTCCATGTCCTTCCTACGCTCTTGACCATGCCTCAGTTCCAAACCGTTAGTAACCCCTTACGCACGCAAGCTGGTGATGGCCAAAACGGTAAATTCCCTCTCAACATCACTAGCTCCGGTAACCAAGTCAACATCACCACCGGAGTTGTCAGCGCAACGGTAGCTAACTCTGTCTACAGCGATAAGCAGCTTGCTGTGTATCAAGTGGATCAAGTTTTGCTGCCGTTAGCAATGTTTGGTTCAAGCTCAGCACCTGCTCCTGCGCCTGAGAAAGGTGGCTTGGTTTCGAAAGGTTCAGCTCCAAGTGGTGATGATGGAGGAGATTCTACTGATTCATCAGATACAGAGAGAATCAGATATTGGTTCATCTCCACCATGGCAGCCATTGCTGCTTCTTCTATGTGGATATAACACCATATTTGATTTTAAGAATAACGAATGAGCTCAAATTTTTGTTGTAGTTTGAGTTTTGTGTTATCATGTTATTGTTTTGGTTCAAAAAATTACGATTGAGATTGCACAATTTTTTTGATGGAAAGGAGTATTCTATTTACTTTTATTTTTTGTTTTCTTCCCGTTTCTCCAAAGAATATTTTTTTGACCGAACAAGATTTGAATATGGTTATTGGTAGATGAAGTTTTGAAGACTTTATTTTTTGAGATTTTATTGTCATTGATTTGTTGATTTTTAATATGCTAGTAAAATCGATTTTTACTAGTTTAAAGATTTTCAAATTTCATTGAAAATTTCTCGCTTACTTACGATTAATTTTCTATTTTGACGAAATTTAATGTTATGTTATCTTTATTTTTTACTCATTCGACTTGTATAAGTATTAGATTATCAAAATCTATGTAGTATTAAAAACATCCAATGAAAAAAAAATCTCACATCACCTATTTTCTACACACACAAAAATACATCAGTTAGTTCTCTCATTGTTTGTTTGTCTATATATATGGGTTAGATATTTTTTCGTCATTATGGATGGATCTAAAGAGTACTGGTTCGTAAAATCTCTTTGCAGCTTTTACATTTGATGAAGCAGAGGGTCGAGATGGTATGACTGGAACTATACTTCCAGTTAATATTTCATAAGAGGTCACGATGAAAAAACATCTTATCTGTTTTGGGATTTTGACACAGTTCTCTTACCCTACTCCGGTTGACAAATCTTATAGCCAATGTTAGTACTGCTCTTTAACACTACATGAAAAATTACAACTTGATGAGAATGAATGAAGGATGTGTTGGCTTTCGAGACTTGAATAAAGATTTTACTCCTGGGCAGTTCGATGGTCTGAAAGCATAACAATTCAACATGCATCATGTGATTATGAAATACACAAATTGTATAACTCGTCCTAAAAAAATAAGGAGCTGAACCAACATGAGTATCACCTAAAGTCTCTAGTAAGTTACTTTACTGTTTTGAAACATTTTATTGTATGATATTCTTATTTTATTTTTTTCTCCGATGAATATTATGGTAAGAGAAGACAGTAATTAACTGATCTACATTGCCAAGTAAAGAATACTTGATTCTTGGTCCTATTGAGATTATACATGAGAGGTTGGAGTGGGGCCAACCATCAGAACCTGACGAGATTAATGTGGGCTTAACTTCATATCTAATAGGCCCAAAATGTTAAAGAGCTAATAACTGGATCAGTAGCAAAGTTTAACCGATAGAGAGAAATTCTGGTTTAGCAAAAATCCAATGAAATTCATTTTCAATTAATAAATCGGATCGATTTCTTCATACGATATTTAGTTTAGGTTTCTTAGATGAAAATAGATAGCTATTTCAAAACGTCGTCATTAACTAACGACATTGCCCCTACATGGAAATATGGTGGTCTCTTTCTTTTCATGAATCCCTACATTTCTAGCCTATGGTTAATGTACTTTTGACTCGTAATTGGTGGGGATGAGGTTATAACAGTAGTCTTACAAATGTCAACTTTTGCAATTTTATATGGGGAAATTTAACATTTATCTTTCTTTTGGTAGGTATTATTCATGTTTACTTTTTTTAAGGGATATTTTCACAAATATATAAGTATGAAGTTTCATCAATGGCATTTCCAACTCCACTATATTTTTTAGTTTAGAGTAAAAAATGATTCAATGATATTTTATTTCTCACTTTATAATAGAATGAAAAATAAGTTTACTCCAAATATAGAGTAAATTGTTTTTTTTCCATCACTCTATTTTCTACTCTAAAATAAAGTACCATTGAAACAAACTTTTATCTCTATTATATAAAGTCACTCTATTTTAGAGTAGAAAATAGAGTGAATCCTTGGAGATTGTCTAGTGAGGAAAAAGACACATCTACATCAACTTTATTGATATATAAATATAATTAATTATTAAAAAAAATATTATAGTTTTTAAATTTGAATTTTTGGACAACAATAACTTAAAAATAAAGAAAATTAATTTGCTAATTTGGATAACCAAATCAGAGTACTAAATCGACATATAAGATTGTTGAAAATGAACTCTTAGCACTGCATGTAAGCTTGTACGCGATAGAATTTTATGTTCTTGATATATATTTGATCTTGAAAGTAAAAAAAAAAAAGTAGAAATGAAAATCTTACTGCATCAAAATTTCTCCATGTGAATAGCGAAATCTGGTCATTCTTCGCATATCGGCACCATTTTTTTGAAAAAAAAAACAATTTTTTAAAATTCAAAATTCATTTTGAAACTATTTCATGTTTTATTCTCCTTTTATATTGTGGTTGTCTTTGGTTATGAAAATGAATAATGCATGGATCCACAAAACGACATATTTCATGTTTGATATCGCCCGTAGAATTTAGAGATAAGTCAAAATAAAGACAAGGGCCCCCTACTGGTCTACTGAAAATACGTAATAGCTGATGGTATCAGCTGCTAATATAGTACTATTCAGAACCCAAAGGAACGTTGACTCGCATCTCGAGAACTTGGGTTTGGATCAAGTACCTATTTAAAAGGAAATTTTAACAATGTCGTTTAGTTTTATCTACTTCTATTTTCTCTATTTATACGGGCCAGATTCTTGAATATCCCATAAGTTGTAGTGACCAAAAAGAAATAACATTTACAACACGAAAATGTCGCAAGATATAAATCCATGCATGTAACCGTATAGATATATTATATGATGACCATCATCATAAACATAGTAAAAGTACATATAGCATTTAATGTAAATTGATATGATGATGTCTTGTCAACCTTTGTCCCCACATTCCGACCGCTTCACAAGAGGTAGTTCTTAGACGTGTCTCCTCAAAGAAACTTCCAATACTAAACCCAAAAGTTGTCCCCATCTTTCTATCTTGATCCGCGGTCCACATCATGTAGTAACACTGGATCTTATTAATGCAGACAATCGATCAACCCAACGGAGAAAACCTTGCGAGTTCTTGTGGCAAAAACGGACGATAACCCGTCTGGTGAGGGTGATGCTCGTTTCTCACTCCAAGAAAGTCCCGGGTTAAACCCATCTGTTGAGCCGGGTTTAGACCTGACCCGTTTGATTGAAATTGATTATTGTTATCCCCACTACTTGTGGTTACACCACTGATAGGAGGAGAAAAATTGTGGTTCTCTCTACGGACATTGGTGTTGAGTTGTTGTTGGATCATCATCGGAGAAGATGAACGAGGAGGAAAATGAGAACCGGCGGATGCGGATGACGTCATTGTTGCGCCGGCGAAGATGGACGGAGTGGTGGTGGAGTTGCTTCTAGTGGATCCCATTTGTGCAGCTTTTTGTAAGAGTGCAGTGGCCGACATTGGAGAGAGAGGCTTGTTTTGTTTATTGTCAGAGGAGGAGGAGAAGAGTGGAGAGAAAGAAGAGTCTTTAGGGGTTTGGTGTTGTTGCTGTAGTGATGGTAATGAAGCTGAGGTCTGTTGTGATGATGATAAGGTGAGATTAGAGTTTGTGGAAGTCGTGGGAATTTGGAATTGTTGGTTGTGGTGGTGGCCGGAGAAATCAGGGAGGGATGATGATGAAGACAATGGGAAGAGGTGGTGGCTCCCGGCGGGGGCCATTTGTACCATCTCGGATAAACCTACATTGGAGTTGATATAAAAAGGAAAAATTATGATAATAGTCTAATTTTTTTGTGACTATTAAATAGGTAGATGATTGAGATATAATGTACCTTGTGCATGCATTGAACTCAGATCATGTCCGAACCCTAAGCCAAATTGAGAGATAGCAGCATTAATGTCGGGATGATGAACTCCTCGGTGGACAAATCCATGAGGAAGGTTTGGATTATTCATAAAATGAGTATCATTTCCAAAATTAAGATTCGTCGTTGTTTTAGAGATCGCTGGATTGCTAAGCGAACTCATTCTCGCACCTTCCTCTGTCAATGCATCGCAGAACGCTCTATGCGTGATGAAACTATCTTTCCTATAATAGAAAGCGGTTTAGGTTTATACATATTTTGAAATGAGGAAATGTGATGATAATAATAGTATAGTAATAATTAATTTAATTAGCGAGACAAAGGCATTTATTATTAAACATAGCATTGAATTTGAAATCATTTGCAAAACAAAACATTCTTGGCGGGAGGTAGCATTTATTTCTCCTACGCAAACTCAAGACATGAAGACAGAAACAAACACAAAACTTAATTATTAAAATAAAAACCTACTGTAAACAAACACATATTGGGTGAATAGAAGAAATTAAAACGAGTGAAGCCAAACAGACATGTACACATACAAACACACAAAATAAATAGATGCTCATACCATCACAAATTTCATCGAATATCATACTCATAAAGGATGCAGCTTTTTCCCAAATCTTGAAATAAAATAAATATAGTTCTCCCAATAGTCAGAACTCAGAAACAATTCAATTAACGCTCAGCACTCTAATCAAACCTGCACACATTCATACCGACACTATAGCTACATAATACACCCTCTCTTTATTAATTAGTTTTTCACACAAAATTCTTAATTTCTAACACTTTCAAATTAATTTTATGCCTTTTTGTCATCCGATATTATCGAGTTCTAACTCTTAACTTCTATATCAAATTATCAACCAATATCAAATGTTTTTCACTTGGTAAATAAATGATCAAATGTAGTACCTAGAGAACAACGTGCCACAATCGCACTTATACTCACGAGTGCCACAAGTTTTCGCGTGAGCCTTCCAATCAGATTGAACAGCATATTTCTTAGAACATTTTTCGCACTTATACTTCTTTTCGCCATGCTTGCGGCTATAGTGTTTCTTTATCCCAGTGAGATCTCCAAGGGCCCTAGAGGCATCATGGTGAACACAAGTTTTGATAGGACATATGTATACTTTCTTCTTTATCACCTCTTTGTTGGACCGTTGTTTCAGCTTCCATGGAAGGTTGTGGCCACGGCGATGGAGTTGCAAGTTTTGGTCCCTTTGAAAGCCTTTGTTGCAGATCTCGCAGACGAATCTGTTTGTCGCCATGAGGGTTGTTGGCGATAGAGCGATGACATCAGCATCTGGATCTGTCCATATGTATAAATATAATGTATGTATATATCCTTATTTTTTGTAACGTATATTTAATTTGGTCTAATTAATTCAAAGAAACACACATGAAAAGCCATCCGGATATAAAAAGTATAACCATATAATGGAATATATGGAAGATCATATAGATATAACAAGTATAACCATATAATGGAATATCTGGAAGATCATATATGCATATATATGTGTCAATATTGATTTGATGATTATATAAGCAACATATATATACATGCATTCAGTACTGGGAAAAATGTTAATTTCAGTAGAAAGCAGATTTACAAAAATATGAAGCGTTCTACAGCACATGCATATATGTATATATACGCGTGTATTGTAGTGAATCATACCTGGGGTGCCAGGTTGATTTCTTTTCTTCTTGGCTGATGAAGAATTTGGTTTAGCATTAGGGTTTGTATTAGAATTAGGGTTAAGGTCCGGCATATGCTGCTGAAGATGACGAAGGTGTTCTTCTTGATGGACAAACCCTCCCATGGAAGATGATACAGAAAATGGATCTCCTGGAATCATATGCATACCTTTTTATGTAAACGCTAAAGAACAAGAACTGAGTTTTTTTTTTATAAAACCTTGCAAGAAAACAAGGTGGTCAGGAGATTTAGAACAGTATACAAACAAAAGAGATAGTTAATAAGGGTTTAATTTGTAGAGGAGAACAAAGAGCTTATGAGTCTCTTTTGGGTTTTAGGGCTTGAGAATGTTTGAATGTGCTTGACTCTTTGGTTATGCCAAATGACAAGAAAAGACCAAAGAAGATGATGAATAAATTTTCAACGAAACTATGTCTATATATAAAGATTTTCTTAATTTTATATTTTAAAAAGTAATTAACACATGAATATTGTTTCGTAAAATAATGTCGAGAGATCTGGGAGATGTTCTTGTAGAGATCTACTTTTTTCTCTTGGTTTAGTCTATCTATTATTATTCTTTTCAAAGGGGAAAGTGGAGGTTTTCAGTAAACAATAGTAGTAATTTCTTCAAAAAGGGTGGTGGTCTCTTCCTTTCTCGCAGTTACATAGACACACGTGCATGTACGTACCCATCGTGTGTTAAAATGTTGGGAGGAAAAAAATACAAAAGGGAAGTCTACGTACATTGATATTTCTATAACGTTGCTCTTGGAAATTTATTACTAAATAATTAGTGAATGCTTAATTGTTCATTGTTTATAGGTACACATAAACGATGGATATTTCAGGTTTATTCGTTGTATTAAAATCAACTCATCTAGTATTTTTTTAATTTAGTTTAAAGAGAAATTTATCTATTTAGTGGGTATTTAATGTAATTTATTCATCATATAAGTAATATAAATATAATAAGTGATGTAAAATTTCATAATAAGATTGGAGACAGCAATAGAGTTTAATATTGGTAGAGTTAGTTGCCAATGCCACATAACAGTAATATGAAAAAAAATCTAAGTTAATATGTACTTGCTAGCTATGTTTTGGATCTATATATAAATTTAAGTAGACACAGTTTCAACTCCTATCTATTATAATGTGAAAGTTGTATGCACCCAAGAAATTGTATTTCGCAAAGGAAAATGTCATGTGTCCCAAGAACAAAGCATATAGGTAGATGCAAAAAGTTCCCGTTTTTTTAAGGGAGCACTATCTTTGACTCCCAAAAAGGTTGAGGAACTCAAAAAACCTTTTTGTAATTTTTATTTCCTTTAAACTATTTTATGTACGAACATTTTAAAACTGGAAATCTAAAATAATGATTCATTGACATGTATACGCCAAGAAAAGTGAGTTTATGTGGTTTTTCTAAAAGTGATTTAGTTTAGAATGTAATTAAGTGTATACCCAAGTCAAAATGTCGTATCGATCAATATATTGACACTAAATCTAAGATCTTTATATTGACTATTTTCAACAATAAATTAATACGTCGATCAAATGAAATAGATCGAAAGTTTCAGTCAAAAAAAAAAAGATCGAAAGAAATGATTAAGGCATAATGGTAGAGTCGGACCACACATGCATGTTACATGTTGTTTTGTACTGTGAGAGAGAGAGAAGATCTTTGGCATTCCCGATGAAGACGATAGGACAGTCCGTGACGCTTGTCTCTCTGTCTGTGGGCCCTCTAATTGAAGCTATGATTCTCATGCACATTGCTAACATATACCATCATCCATTTTATCAGTTTTTTTGTCCTTTTTATCATGAATCTCCAGTCATATAGAGATTCATGAGCATCATGATGACAGGGATAGCTTTCACTTCCAGTCTTTAGATTTATGAGCTTCTAGAATTTGCTTAGGCTGGTATAATCATCTTCTATATATTTATATGGTAAACTAGTTGACTTATATGCTTACTCTATTTCAAAATATATGATATTTTAGAGAGTTTTTGATGTTTTATAATAGACAGTGTTTTGATATTTTTTATATTAAATTTAGTTTTATAGAAAACTATGTCACCAAAAATATTTTATACTTATTTTTCAAAATTGATCTGGTTAACTTTAATTTATATTTTTAAACTACTTTCTAGGAAAATGTGTATATCTTAATTCTTGTGTATATACCCAAAAACATTAAGTATTTTGGAAAAGAGGGGTATTTGATTGTACAATAAACATTTAGAAACAAAACTTTTTACCTCACTTGTTTTTGGTTTCAGTTTCTAAGATAATTTAATAAGTAGACGTTTTTTTGTTGGTAAAATTGTTTATATAAGTAGACGTTGAATATGTATAAAGGTGATGATATTTATTTATTTTCAACTCGTTTAAATATAAACAATTTCTTAGTAAATGGATTTAAATCGCATATCTTTTGGAAGGTATGGTTATTTTATATATTTTGTTTTGGAAGGTGAATTGCTGCAAGTTTCAAATTTTGTGGCATCCACACTTATCGCAAGTTCCAACTACAACAAATACCATGAGCAAGCAAAATGTTTAACAAAAATATATGAAGACCGACGGTAGTATTCTCGAAATGTAACATAAAATGAACAAGTAGTACAATAATTACACATATCTTATAGACTAGATTACATTAAAAGTTCCATCTATAATGCAATCCAACCTCTCTTTTGGCTTTTTGTGTTTGCCTTCTTTTGCTCCGTTGGATGATTTCATATTCGCTTTTTGGTATCCAAAGCTTATGTATACGATTAAATCTCACTTTTAAGTTTAATCATAGTTAATACGTAATTATTTTTGGGTTCATCCGTATTTCTAAAACTCAAAACGGTAACTCCTAAAGTTCAAAAAAAAAACGGTAACTCCTATCAATGTAGTTTTCTACTATACGGGTCTTGATCTAATGGTTTCGGACATCAATTATGAAAAAGAAATCGTTGGAAACTTTCTAAAATCAAAACGTAATTAAAATTTAAAAAATCAGTGTAAATTGTATTTGTCTCAATATATCTACTAAAATTTTATTATAAGGTCGTCAAAAAGAGAGTTGAGTTAGTATATATAAAAACAATATAAAATGAGCATTGGTACTGTTATATAAACTTCGTATTAGGCCATGTTTATTGCAATGTTATTATCTAAAAACGATTTTTATTTTTTTTAATTAAAAATTAAGAGATGGTTTTTATATTATGATAAGAACTTCACCCTAATAATCCTGCAATAATCAGCCCTTATAATTCCGTTTGTTTCTTTTTTTTTGGCAACCATTTGTTTCTTGTTAATTATTACTTTTTGTAACAATTCTGTTTAAATATGGATGACGGTCTTATTATAAAATTCACCCGGTCAATACTCAAATACCTAGACGTCACGTCATATAAAGAAAATTTTAAGTTTAAAAAAGCAATACATGGATATACGGCTTAGCTGCATGGAAATATTTTATCTTTCCAATCCGAGGAATTTATCATTTTCGACAGCATTTGTTGTTCCGCTGTGTTTCGAGTAATATTCATGTAAAATTAGATAAATGATCAATAGCCCAAGAAATAATTTATCCTCACAAGCTGTTCAGTGGTAAGGCCCTGAAGGCCCCTTAACCTGAACACGAATCGCACTCTTCTTCCTTCAAATCTAATTAGGCCAGTATGGATTTTAGCCTAAATCCATAACAACTATTTTTCTTTTCCGACCCCGTCCCATAACATATGTATAACAGATCTTGCTGCATTATAACTTATGGATCTTCAATTTGTTTTATTGATAAATAGCTCTAATGTTATTTTTTAGTATGGGTATAGCTAGCTCTATGTTTTGTAGTAGCATTAACCGTTGGGATTGTCAAATCCCATGTCCAACTCTATTTATCCGATTAGTACGATATTGTCCACTTTGGGCCTTAATGACAAGCCCGCATGGATTTGTTTCTAGGATTCCTTCCCAAAAGGCCTCGTACTAATTAGAGTTGGACATCTCCTTATATATTAGACTCTCTTTTGTCTAATATCCAATGTGGGACTTAGATTGACATCTCACATTCTCCCCCTCAAACTAAGAACCACAACTCATTTCTTGTGTGTTTCCTAATCACAGGGCTTTCCTTTAAGAATGCTTCTCCCACAACATCACAGGTTCCATAATCTTCTAACATTTCTGCAAACAGACCTTCTTTTTTTTTTCTTCTTCTACCCGTTCTTACTTAAAGGGTATTTTGGTCTTTTGCATCTCTTCGTCAAACCGCTCTGATACCAATTGTTGGAATTGTTAAATCCCGTGTCCAACTCTATATTATCCGATTAGTACGATATTGTCCACTTTGGGCCTTAATGGCAAGCCCGCATGGATTTGTTTCTGGGACTCCTTCTCAAAAGGCCTCGTACTAATTAGAGTTGGACATCTCTTTATATATTAGACTCTCCTTTGTCTAATATCCAATGTGGGACTTAGATTGACATCTCACATTCTCCCCCTCAAACTAAGGACCACAACTCATCTCTTGTGTGTTTCCTTTAGCGGATTGCAGGGTTTCCTTTGAGAATGTATCTTCCTTAACATCTCGTTTTCTTTGAGAATGTGTTTGTCCCACAACACCCCAAGTTTCCTGATGTTCTGACGTTTCTGCAAACAAACTTTCTTTTTTTCTCTTCTACATGTTCTTACTTAAAGGGTATTTTGGTCTTCTTGCATCTCTTTGTCAAACCGCTCTGATACCAATTGTTGGGATTGTTAAATCCCGTGTCCAACTCTATATTATCCGATTAGTACGATATTGTCCACTTTGGGCCTTAATGGCAAGCCCGCATGGATTTACTTTTGGTTTCCATCTCAAAAAGCCTCGTACTAATTAGAGTTGGACATCTCTTTATATATTAGACTCTCCTTTGTCTAATATCCAATGTGGGACTTAGATTGACATCTCACATTAACTACAATTTGGAAAATCTACACTAACCAAACGTGCACAGTGCACTTAGAACATTTCCAAGGATTCACTCTATTTTTTACTCTAAAATAGAGTGACTCTATAATAGAGATGGAGTTTGCTCAAATGGTACTCTATTTTAGAGTAAAAAATAGAGTGATGAACAAAAAAAAACAATTTATTCTATATTTGGAGTAAACATATTTTTCACTCTATTATAGAGTGAGAAATAGAGTACCATTGGAGTATTTCTTACTCTAAACTCTATTTTAGAGTAAAAAATATAGTGGGGTTGGAGATGTTCTTATAAGAACAACATTAACACAGAACTCCAAAATAAGGTTTTTATTTTTATTTTTTAATTTTTGTCCAGTTTAAAAACACACATGGCAGTCTGCGAACAATACAAAAACCCATCCACAAATGCTTTAATTTGGCGACATTCTTCTTTGAATTTCCCATTTTTTGTGGTCTCCCCTCTAAAAACCTCCTAAATACCCCTGTTAAAGATGGCCTAAGGGCACCTCAATTGGTGAATCCCACAATTGGGGTTCTTAAATTTTCTTTTTCTTTTTAGTTTTTTATCCGATTTTTTTTTTTAAAATAATAACTAATCGCGGGTCACCACGCATGCATGGGACCCGCGCAACAGTGTAAGAGGCAACTCTTAGATAGGGGGTTTTAGAGATGAGAGAGTGAAAAGTTTAAAAAAAAATTGGGTCTCACCGGGTCCCCTCCATCCCTTATAAACCTCTTAAGGACCTTGGGATGGAGGTGATCTAAGCTCAAAAAGAGATCTAAAACTTTTGCTTTCTTTTTGGCTTCCAAAGAGATTTAAATCTTGAATGCCAAAGAAGCTGTCGCAATTTGTAAAAAAAGCTGGCTCATTTTATCGTATATTGTTATCAAGGAAGCTGCAACTACAGGATATATTCAAGACATGGATTGTTATATTCAATCTTTCACTCCAAATATATACAGAAAAGAAAAAGAAAGAAGCATCAACTAATGAGTTACTTACATAATAGGACACAATATGACTTTATTTACACTCTAAGACACATATGACATGAGAGACACTTTCTCTTCTCTTTTCCTGTGTGTTATGGCATTGGTGTCCTTAATAAAAGTTTGGATTATTTTATGTTGCAAAAAGCGGACCGGTTTGGTTTGTTTGTGTTGCAATAATACATGGACTGTATTGATGGATGTGTTTAATTGTAGAACGTTGGATATAAAAGGTTGGCTTTCATAAGAACTTCTCACTTTAAAATTATTGTCGGTCTAAGTATTTACTTCGGAAACCGTCTACAAGTATCCTTACTTATATTCCGTACACAAAATCTTTTGACATATATATCATCCACAAAACTTTTGGATTAAGGATAATCCGTCCACAAGTATTTCTTAGATCTAATTCATCCACAAAATATTTTAAAAAAAAAAAATCTGACAATTGCAAATTGTTAACATATTAGAAATCTTAAAGCAAGTACATAAAGATAGGTTTAACATATTACATTGGTTGTGGATATCAACCACAAAAGAAAACACAAAAGCCAATTTAAAGGTGGAAAGTAAAAAGTGTAAACTCGACCGTAGTAAACAGGTATATGGAATCTGTCACCGAAGAGATAGGTGAGTAATTGGAGTTGGATGGAAGGGGTTGCTTTGTGGATGGGTGTGTTGTGGATAGGGGAGCTGTGTATTGGCGAGTTGTGGACGGTAAAAGTGTGGTCGGTGGTGTTGTGTACGGAAGAAGCGTGGATGGGAGAAGTGTGGACAGACATTGACCGTCCACTAAAGAACCGTCGGAAGTGAATAGTTTCAGAAAGAGACGGTGGTCCGTTTGGTTGTTACCTAGAAAAATGGAGAAAATGAAATAAAATATTTTTTTTTGAATCTAAAAATGGTGAAATTGAGTTTCTGGGTAATAGAAAAATAAATAAAATCTGTGTAGATTAGAAAGAAACAAACCTTGCATGACTTGAATCGAGAACATCGGTGTTGATTCGTGAGAACGGCGGTGTTGATTCGTGAGAACGGTGGCGTTACGGAGACGACAATGAAACTAACAGAGAGAGATACAGAGATAGTGAGAGAGGGAGAGATTGAGACGAAAGGAAGGAAGGAAGAGATGGTGAGATCTATTTGACGGTCGTCTAGGGTTCTTAGTCTCCGCTGTAAATGAGAGAGAACGAGATAGAGATAGAGATAGGGAGAGAGGAAGAGACTGATACGAAAAGAGGGAAAGAAGATTTAGGATATTATGTTGGTATGATTGGGTTCGGATAAAGTGAATTCTGGTTTAATTTCCTGGTTTCGTTTCTTTTAATATAAGAGTATTGATGTCTTTAGCTATGTATAATGTGTCCTTCAAGTACAATGTACCTTATCATGATATATAAAACTTAAAAAGTGTTTTAGAGAGTAAAAAAATCTCAACTAATCAGTCAAGATATAGTGTTTTAGAGAGTAAAAAAATCTCAACTAATCAGTCCAGATATCTAACGCTTTATGCTTCTTCCTTTTCTTATTTCATTGATCTTATTGCCTTCTCGAACATTTGTTTATTTGTGCGTTAAATAATCGTGTTTCCGTAAGTATTTCAATATGATTGACCTAATACTCAAATCAAATGACATAATCATACAAATTAATCATAGACCTAAACTTTCCTTTGATTGGAGAAACTCGGTTAGTTATTATGACCTTCTTTTGATGATACACATGGTCTAATTTTTAAAACGAAATGATTGAGGTAGTGATTAAGCGGTGCTGTCACTTCTGATAAAGTGGACTCCCACGGATCCAATGTCTTATATTACTCGATATGATCACATGTATTGAATTCTAATGTTGATATCATATTCTACTACTAATTTACTCATAATCTTGTGGATTTGAACTTTCATTTCATTTACAACTGCAGCAATATAATAGAGACACAACAAAAGACATCGTCGATGAAAATTGTTTTCTGTGACTGTACATCCCGCACCAGTGAATGAATGTTTGGAGGATCTATCATGCTATAATGCCATTTGATCAAGATATATATATACACTTTTTTTTTGATCAAACGATATATATATACACTTTGATGACGTCTATTGAAGATTATTATTTTACATTTAATATATATATATATACACAGATCGTTTTCTCATATTTATCCATAATTGTTTTGCCCATGATGAGCCCCCAACTGAATAGACAATGATTCAAAGATCTGAGAACGACACTGATATTGATATGGCGACACATTACCCGAATTAATTTGAGTTTTCTTCCAAGAGATTCAGACCCAAAAAAAAAGATAGAACGGTACATGAAGAAAATACCGGACATGATGACATCGATGATCATATGATTAAATATGTATTACTGTATAAATAATTATGTACTTGCATCTTATACAAACTCATATACTTCCTCTTTCACTCTCAGTTTCTTAGTCTCTCTCCTCTTCCTTGAAAAAATCTCTTTCTAGTCTGATAGATGGAGAAGGAAGTTAGATTTAGAGACAGCATATACATACAAAAAAGCAATAAATCGTCTGCTAATATTATATCAAATATTAGCACATGTCATTAATTAGCAGGATCATCAAACTGCATGGAGCTTATTAGTCATTACTCCTCGGATGATCATAAGTATATTTCTGTTATTTAACTTAATGTCATAATTGGAGTCTAATGACTAATGAGTTATTAAGGTAGATAGCATCTTACGCTGTCCTCCGACATGAGCGCCGGCGGATCCAGCCGCAGAGGTTTTATGGTGGATGAACGGTCGCTTGCCGTGCAGAGTCTCCGGCGGAGGTCTAGAGTTATGAGTCTCCGGTCCCCTGTAATCTATCTCGTATACGTCCGAATTCGTGTTCTCCGATCCTTAAGCATATTTGAAGGTATAACAAAGTAAGAAAACTAATAATATATAAGCCATACTAATGATTGTTTTAAAACTTACCTAAAGCGGAGCAAGGCGCAGCGAGGAGAAGGTACGTGAAGAGGATCACGATGGTCGACTTCATTTTTAACTGTTTATAATAGATATGAACTTTTGAGTGTTTTTTTTTCTTTCTCACTCAGATTTTTTCGCTCTATCAACTAAATCCAATCAATGGTTTTGTTTTGAATGGTAGTATTTCAGATACATGATGGCCTGATTTATAACAGCATGGACTTGAAAACCACGTGTCGTGTTTTTTTTTATATTTAAATTCATAACTTTGTTTATTTTCTAGTTTCTCAGTTATTTTGTTTTTTTCGTAAACTTCATTAGATTTGTTTGCTAAAAATTAAGTAGTTATGAATTATGGTACTCGATTACCACACTATAAAACATTGCAGTATATATATATATATATATATATATATGTTTTATATATATATATGTTTTATATAAATACGTGGATTATATTTATACAAATGTTTTATATCAACTACTTCAAATGATGAAAAAAAAACTACTTCAAATGCTTGCAATGTGGGCTCCTGGCCTGACTTCTGACTATCTCACTGTGTATACATAGACAATAAATTGTGGACGGTAAAAATGAGAGCGGACGTCATAAATTATTTTTCACGACCATATACTTTTAATTTGGAGAAGAAAAGATAAAATAGAAATAAGAAAAGACAAGTTCATGTGGGCGGGACAATGTTAGCTTTCAATCTCATGGCTTCCAAGCTGAACTCGTGTTTCAATCTATTCATTCTAATTTTGTTGCATTTAGTTAACCATATATAGTAATATTCGGTGGCTTCTAAGACTTCTTTTTACTATATTATATACTGCATAAGACGATTTCTTATGCAAACAGTGAACGCACAAACTTACCAAACCATTGTTTTTTTCGTAAGAACATGGTACGTTCACGGTTCATCCCATACACTATTAACTTTTTTTTTTGTTTTGTCAATTGGTCACTTTTGGACTTTTTAATCCTCAAATTGAAGTAAGTAGCAGTCGAACCCCCGACGTCAGGGCCCGAAGCAGAGCTCAGCAGCCACTAGGCTACGAACAACCCGACCACTATTAACTTTTATTTAAAAGTACATATTTTGTTACTTATTGACGCCAGACACAGTCAAACATTTTTCTTACACAGTCAAACATAATTTGTTATTTGGCAGTGATATGGGAATGTATATATTGTAAATCGCTTAATAACATCTAAACATTATTTATTGGAGAAATCGCTGGTATCAAGTTGATATATATTGAGTTTAATGTTATATGCTTCAATCTATCCCCACTTCTTACAACTGTACAGCTCTGTACTCTCTACCTTTCCATTTAATTCAAGTAGGCCGATGGATGTATCGTGCACCCCCCACATATATATATTAAGAGTACCAAAATATTTTTATTAGATTCCTCGCTAAATATATACTAGATTTTGATCTACGTTTTTAAAACGCGGAATTAACTTTTGATTACATTTTTTAATGATCATTATAAATTAAATATATAATTTAACATTTTTAAGTTTTGTATATAATTTGTAAATTGTATATATCATTTTAGTTATTTTTTCTTAACTAGACCATAATTTTGAGAATTTCAAATTATTTGAACCCTTGCTATGGGAAATTTATTTTAATAACTAGTGTTTTAACATGTTTTACATTGATTTTATTTTTGTTAATTTAAAATCAAATAAGATAATCCATGTATTTGATAAATGTAACGAAATAAATCATAAATTTTGGTTTGTATACGAATTATAATTGTTATATTCTATAACATTGTATGTCAAAATATGTGTGGCTCTTATTGATGTGTATATGTTATCCTGTGGATATATTTATTTAATGTAAATATATAAGAACAGCTACTACTCATACCATAATGTATATATTTAAGTCGTATTGTTTGCATAGAATTCTACAAGCGAGTAAATTTATAAACGAAATATGATGATATATGATTTACTTTGTAGGATTATTTAAATGTACAAAGTATGAAAACAATATAAAATGTATAACATAAAGCATATGCAACTTTTTACTTATTTACTATGCATTCTGTTTGCATCGTGCATTTTGATTGTACATGTAATTACTTTAGTTAAATCTCACGAAAATTTAGCTGAGTTAACTGACTGAATATTTATTGTTAGATGTAATTAAAAATATAATTTAACTATATCTTTAATTAATTTTCACTCATAAATAAATGGCAATGACACATATGTAACATTTAGCAAAAACCAAAAGATATTAAAAATGTATTTCAATTTTAATAATATAGATGCTTAGAATGAAAATATATATCAACACCATGCAAATTATATTTATTTATATATAAAACATGCAAGAATAGAGAGTAACTTCAAGAGATACAAAAATTACTAAGGACCTGATTTTGTTTCTCCCGTTTATACACACATATAAAATAAATTAACGCTAATATTTGTAATAAACATGATAATTTAGTGTTTTATTGAATATTTTGTTTGTCAAGAGAAAATGATTTCTTGTATTTGTATATATATTTTCCCAAGAAGCTGTATGTAAACACGCAAAAAATAATAATAAAATAATAATATTTGTGTTTATCAGACTATCTGATTTTATAGAAAATGGATTAAAAAGATAAACAATATGCCCTTTTTAAAGAAATTTGACTCCAAAATCAGCACTGAAACATTTTTTATATAGCTTTTGAGTTTATATTATATCGTCGGCACTGAAACATTTTTTATATATAACCCAAGTACATCCGTACATTCCAATGTATATAGTTCAAAAGGAAAACATTTTGACTTCATAAGAAATTGAAACTTTAAAATTGTTTTTATTCATGGTGAATCTTTTTAGTTCATATTTACATTTTCATTTTTTTCTTTTACAAAACAAAAAATCTTTTAGTTCATATTTATTCAAAGTAACAAATAGACAAAATTAAAACCATTTAAATCCCAACAGTCAGAATTGCTAAGGATGTTAATACCATATTAATCGAAATCACACTAGTTTTTAGTTCAGTTTGGTTTCATCAAATGGATTTTATGAGAAAATCATAAATCCAATAGTTGCATTTTCAAAAGAAAAAAGAATTAGGTGAGAGGATGTCTCTCTATTGGGGAATGGTAATTGAAATATATTGTAGCATCATTTACATTTATAGATATGTGTCTGAGTTAGAACTCCATAAATGATTATGTCCAAAATATTCGTGGTTCGTCTTCATAAACCCATAAATTGCAATGGGTCCATATTCGTCTCTACAGCTATTTCATGGCTGTGTTTGCTTAGGCGACTCCGTTCATTTTCACACCCACCAGTCCACCACCCATCCTCTTTCTTTATTCATAACTCTTATGTTTTTCATATTTTCTGTCACGTAATAGAGTAGTATTAAGTTTAGATCCTTAATTATTTGTAACTACATTTTGGGTCTTCAATTGGTCCAAACATTTTAACTAGAAGCCTTACAATATGTAAGTCCATCTACAAGTTGGGCCTGAAGATGCTTCCTTTTTTAGCTAGAAGAAGCTTCACTTTTCTTTTTCCAAAATTGATCCATACTATTACTTGAAAACAAATTATAGGATATGTAGGAAAATGCTATATTTTGTTTTGCAAATATGCATATTGGAGACATCATTTAAAAAAATGTATGTTTTGTTTTGAAAAATAAAATAAACTGAGTTTGTAATTGTAATGTTCTGAATGATCTCTAGAAACTCGAAAAAGTTATGTTTTGTTTGATTGCCGGAATTAAGTATATTATGAATCAAGTGTAACGTTTTTTTTTTTTGATCAAAAGAATCAAGTGTAACGTAAAATTAGAAATTTGAAAGGATTTTGTATATGTATTGTTAACAATTTTAAATACCACACATACCTACGCTTAAGCTATATGCATGGATACAAATCTGCTTTACAATTTGTTTCCTATAATACATATACATAAATCACTTGATACTAGCACAGTCAAATTTATACTAATCAGTGAAAATTAGCCGATTAATTAAGGTATTAGTCAAGTAAAGTGACTAATCACGTGAGAGACCTAAACCCTGCCTAACCTTCTTCTTCATCCAGAAGCACACCATCTTCTCCCCGATCCTCGCCGGCGCCGATTTGCTCCTTGTCAACTCCGGCCGCCGCACACACCCTAACTCCGTTCTCCCTACCTCATTCCCATCAATGTTGGCCTCCGACTCCTTAGCCCCATTCATTTTCTCGTCGGCGACTCCGGAGGCAATTTTCGAATTCGCACTTTCCGATCTAACACTCTGCTCTCTCCCCCTTCGTGCTTCTGCTTCTCGCTCGTTGTTCTCTTCCCAGAATCTGAAAGCCAGCGAAGACGAACTGTACGGCGCGGATCTGCTTCTCGTCAGCAAAAGAGCGTTCATCGGCGGCGTGGGCGTGGAGGAAGCCGGCGACACAATTAATTTAGGGATTTTGAAATTTTCTTCTTCTTCGTTTAGCTCTTCAACTTCTACAGACGATTCCGTTACCGAACGATTCAATTGACTTACCGGAGAATCTTTCTCTTTCTCGCTCTTCGTTTTTTTCTGGCGAGAACACGGAAACGTAAACAGTTTCCACTTGGGCCAAAACGACGACGATTTGATTTTCCCAGCGAGACCGTTACGAAACGACCCGTTCCGGATCCACTCGCATCGTTTTCGGGTCGGGTTCTCGCGAGACTCGGGTTGAATTCTCGGCTTCGATCGTCTGACCCGGACCTGACCCATGCAAGTGACTTTCGGAGACGACGGTTCTTGAGTCACCGCCGCCGTCGCCGCGGATTTATTCCGGCGGACGAAGAGAGGGCTCGCGCGGGACTTTCCTTTGCCTCTGCTTCTGCTCCCGCCGTTACTGTTGCTCTTCAGGAACCACATGAAAGGCGGCGGATACTTCTCGACCTGACCCGGACTCGAAACGGGTCTCCGGGAAATCATCATCGCCTTCTTCCTTGCTTTCTAATCTCTCCTCCTTTCTCCCCCACTGAGTTCAGCTTTCGTTTTGTCTGTACTCTCTAACTTTTTCCGTTTTATTTTTTTACTTTCAGGCTTTCAGCACTTGATGTTTTGTTTTACGAAATAAAACATTTCTTTTATTAGTTCCGTTTTTAGGTTCTTTATGACTCATGAGCTCACTTTATAGGCTGTTTAATCTATGTTTTTTTTCTGGTCAAATCTGTTTAATCTATGTTTAATAGTATGATTTACGTCTTAATCTGCGCTACTGTAGCACTTACTTATTCATACAAACAATTTCGATTAACTTCTTAGTCACTTTTCTTCTCTTTTAAAGATTTTGTGATTCTCTAACTAATAGAGATAAGTAAGTACATTGAACCACACAATCTATTACTATATTCTTTTAATCTTCTTCTGCATCTTTGACTACTTTGGAAAGAATCTTTAGAAAATTTTAAATCTAAATTTGGTTGTGTCGTTTTATTGAGTATTCAAAATCTTATAACACGCGTTCGACAAGGAACAAAAACAACTTATTACGTCATTTATATAGAATCACAAATAATTTATCAAATGAGTGGTGACGCAACATTTTTCATTTTTCAGTACGACGTTGTTGAACATTTGTATCTTTTATCATTCATACCAACTTGCGTATTACCAAGATACTTTTTAGGGAGAGTTCAAGGCAAATTATTAAAACTACATTTCAGTTTTATGATTCTTCACAAATTAGGAATTTGAAGTTTTTGTTACTGCTTATTTTTAAACAAGAACTAAATACAGACAAACAAATATGATGAGAACAGAAAACTGGACCCAATTTCGGGAAAATAGCAATTTATTGGCCAAGAGATCACTAGAGGTTGATGGTCTAAAAGCAGAATCGATGAGTAATGTATTTAGGACATAGAAGTAAGAATTTGACGTAGCTTTTGATGTTATGATTTGGAGATGACTAAAAACATAAAGTGAGATCTTTTTGGACAGTAAAAGCCACTCAACTCTCCATATCAAGTTATCAACTCTTGTCTCCCACTATCGACTCCATCACTAACCCATGGATATATATCCACCCAAATTACACTTGTTGACTGTTTCCAAAAACCAAAAAAAAAACATGGAAAACAAATAATATTTATCATTTAGAAACTTTAGATGAAATTTTCTAGAAACTTAGGTAATCATATTCAAACAATAGCTTCGAATATCACTTTTTCACCACATGCATGTGAGACATTAGTGTCTGCAGAAACGTAATATAGGGATCCGCTTTAGACGGAATAAAGTTTTTTGACTCTTGCGTGTAGTGACAAAGTGAAGAAGACACATCAAAGAAGACAATCACATGGAAAGACACCAACCTAGAATAATTTCCTTTTCCAATGTGAACTCAAGTAACGCATCATAAGTCTTCTCAGCTCTTTCCATAATTTCTCTCTTGACTATTGAACAAATACACTAGACGTGCTTGAATCCTTAAAAAAACCACAGACCAATAACTTTTCTCTTTAATCTAAAGAAGCAATGTATCTTTCAATACAGATATGTCAATAGTAAAAAAAGGGATGTAACAATGACTTTAATAAATAATAAGTGTGAAGAAGGCTCTTGTGAGTTTCATGTTCATTTGAGCGTTATAACAGTGAATTTACGACCTGAAATAAGATGAAGCAATGCAGAGATAGATTTAATATTATGAGGGATGATCAGAATCGCTAATGAACTACAAGCAGAATGAGTTCAACTAGTTTTAGCGTTTTGATTAAGCTTACTGAGAAATAGATTAAGATCAGCAAAACCAGCCGATTCCATGAATACCAGTTCTTATATTATTGAACAACAGAAATGGAGGGAAACCCATTGTTTTCCATGTTTCCGTTAGTGTGTTCTGATGAATGAATCAGACTGCTTGAATTCTTAATGCCATATAATCAGCATAAAGCAAGCACTCAAAGTTGGGGAATGCGTAAATGCAAATAAAGCCAATTCAATGAATAAATAATACAAGTGTGACAACCAAGATGATGGATTTAGAACTAGAAGGACTAGATACTCCTTAGTACAAAACCTAGCACTAAGTCAAAGCTAGAAAATTGAGAAGACAAAACAGGGAAGCTGGGTTCTCAAAACATGGGGTAAAATGCATTTCATATACGTTCACATTTGTTCATCATGTGTGTTTTCTAATGCTCAATTGATGCACCTACAAAGTCAATAAGATAACAAGTACAATTATCCATAACCTTGACAACTAAGTTCAATCATTCAGTTGGTATTATATCTAAAACAAGATGATCCAAAACCAGTCTCAAAATGTCATTATACCGATCAAGATCAATAAAGGGTTAATCGAGATATGCCGCATCCACCACCATAGTTACCAATCAATGCCACGAGCAACAAAAACTTTCAGAAATGGCATTACACACCAACAAAAACAATCAGACATCCACTTATCTATACTAGCTTTAGAATCTAGATACGGAGTAGTAAGAATCATCACACTACATTCTTGAGCTAAAATAAAAGCACCATATGCTTATTCCAAGAGCTGCTAGACTTACCAAATCAATCGGATTTAGCGTTGTTTCTAGCAGCTCTAGCATTGTCATACTCAAACTTCAACACATCAGGAATATGAGAAGTATCCTTCACACACAGCATCCTCCCCAACGCACTCTCCTCAATCACCGGAAAATAACGAAACAACACACTATTAACCACCCAGAACCAACTCCCGCCAACGATCCCCCCCAACGCGGCCCCCGCGAAAACCTGCGCCACCGTGTGGTACCCCAAGTAAACCCTAGAATACATAGTCACAACCGCGAGACACCAATGCAGCAGATTCAGGATCCACCTGCTCCTCAGCCCGAACCAGAACCCGATCCCTTTGCACGCCATCAGGCTGAAGTAGGTCGCGAAGAAGAAAACGAACTGCGAGTGGCTCGACGGCCACCCGTGCGAATCGCAGGCTTCGAGCAGCGCGCAGGTCTCGGGGCGAGCCTGCTCGACGGAGGTCTTGATGAGCTCGTTGATGAGCTGGGAGATCACGAGGCCTACGCCGAAGAAGATCCCCTGGAGCTCGCGGCGGAAGAGGAAATGGGAGACGAATCCGCCGAGGCTGATGAAGACGGGGACGAGGGAGATCCAGGCGAGGAAATGGCCGAGGTGATCGCCGCGGCGGTAACGGACGTGTGTGAGAGTTACGGCCTTGAGCTGTTGTGGTAGGTCCATTGGATCGAGAGAGGATGGGGATAGATCCAAAAAGGAATCGTGTTAGGACAAAATAAATAAGTATGAAACAAACTAAAATTTGAAATATATATTTTTTTTTGAAACAAAGTCGTTGGACTGAATACTACTTTCTTAAGATTACAGTGCTATTTCATAATTAATTAAAAACTATAGGGACTTAAGGAAAAATACTAGTCGGCGAAACTCCGTGTTTTTTTCGGGTTTCATGGGCATTCGGGCGGGCGCTGGATCCAAAATTATCCAACTCGTCGACATTTTGATTTGCCGCAGAAAATTTTGTAAAACCTTTCTCCGATACAATTCTGAAGAAACAAGCCCTACTCAAGGAAGAAACTAACAGTGGTCCGGCGTCTCCAATGGCAGATGATGGATCCGCGTCTAATCGAAGAGACCCAATTAAGTCCTCAGGTGATTATTTTGATTCTCTTCGCGTTTGGTTTTGGCCGTGATTCAGTTTTTTTGTTTGCAGAATTATTGGATTTTTCAATATGTTAAATGGATTTTGATTGTATTTTCTGGATATGACGAGTGTGTAGTTGGGAATGTTGCGGGTCAAAGAAGGCGGCAACAAGCTGTTACGGTTGCCAAGGAAAGAAGAGAATCACTGGTTCGGGCGAAGCGGCTTTGTAGGGTGGGTACTAATGGCTGTGATGATGAGGATGCTCATGTTGAGAATGAGATGATGGTTGATGAAGATCAGACAGTTTTGGAGGCTCAGACTAGTAAAGCCGTGGAAGAGCTCAAGTCTGCTGTTCAATCTCAGTAAGTGAATCCTATCAACTTGGAAAAAAAAACCATAACACGCCTAGGGATCGATTGATCAAGTTTGTCATTTTTTTTTCAGGGGAAAGGGTGCAATGCAGAAGAGGGTGGCTGCTCTTAGGGAACTCAGGCGTTTACTGTCGAAATCTGAGTTCCCTCCTATAGAAGCTGCGCTCAGCGCTGGTGCAATACCTTTGCTTGTGCAGTGTCTTTCATTTGGCTCTCCCGACGAGCAGGTTTCTTACATTAAGTTTGAGACTATTCCAAGTATCTAATATGGATTGATTCAAGACATATGAAGTAGGTTTGTGATCTTTTATCTCACTTCTTTCTAATTGCAGTTACTTGAGTCAGCTTGGTGTCTTACTAATATGGCTGCTGGAAAACCTGAAGAAACAAAAGCTCTATTGCCTGCACTGCCATTGCTCATTGCTCACCTTGGAGGTTTGTACTGGGCAACTAAGTTTTTTATTTGTTTGTTCTTTTAGTTGAACTAGATTTCATTTGCTTCCATTTTCTTATTTAGAAAAGAGCTCTGCGCCGGTGGCTGAGCAGTGTGCTTGGGCGATTGGTAACGTTGCGGGTGAAGGAGAAGAGTTGAGAAATGTACTTTTGTCTCAAGGGGCTTTGCCACCTCTAGCACGTATGATTTTTCCCGACAAGGGTTCAACTGTAAGAACAGCTGCATGGGCATTGTCAAATCTGATCAAGGTGTGAAAAAGTCTGGCGCTTGTTTTATCACAATTGTTTATGTTCACAAATCCATTGTTACACAGTAATGTCAATCATTATGCATTAATATAGGGACCTGAATCAAAGGCAGCAGCGCAACTTGTCAGAGTCGATGGGATAGTTGAGGCAATTCTCCGACACTTGAAGAAAACGTGAGCAAAGTTTCATCTCTCTTATTGCAGCAAAAGTGCTTAGCTTGGTTTGATTCTTACTGATTATTGAGCTTCATGCGAGTCATTTGCATGTCATCCATATTATTTTGGTCAAATTTGGTGGATAATTTTGTTAAAATGTTATTGATTGTTGGTTACAGGGATGAAGAGATTGCCACGGAAATTGCTTGGATTGTTGTTTACCTTTCTGCCCTCTCAGATATTGCTACAAGTATGCTATTGAAAGGAGGCATTCTTCAACTACTTGTGGAAAGATTAGCAACTTCAAACAGTCTACAACTTCTCATCCCGGTAACTTTTCAATAGACTTATCCGAAATCTAGTTAGTATTTAGTTCATATATACTACAATGTATTATACTATTCAAGGGATTGCTTACAGGTCATATTTGTTTCATTTATACCCTTACTAGCATATGGTTGACTAAAACAGAATACGAACTACTTGCTAATGTCTTTTTTTTTTTCAAATTCTGCATTTTGGATTCTGTCTAAACTTGAGTTTGCATTCAGGTTCTACGAAGTTTAGGCAACTTTGTCTCTGTTGATCCCAAAGCAATGTTAACCATCCTTATCGGTGGACAGAACACTGAAGGTTAGTATCTGGTTTAACTATTTCGGCTAATACACCGTTAGCTTGATCATTTATCTTGTTCAATATGCTGACATCCCGGATCATTTTTCAGAAAACGTCATTGGTGTGCTTGCAAAGTGCTTAAGAAGCGAACACCGTGTCTTGAAGAAGGTCAGTATCGCATACCCACTTCGTTTTCCTCTTTTATCTGAAGATATTCTTTTCTTCATCACTGAACTCAGTTTTGTAGGAAGCTGCGTGGGTGTTATCAAATATAGCTGCGGGATCTATTGAACACAAGAGGATGATACATTCAACTGAAGCAATGCCATTGTTGCTACGGCTTCTTTCTACATCACCCTTTGATATAAAGAAAGAAGTTGCCTATGTCTTGGGAAATCTGTGTGTGGAATCTGCAGAAGGAGACACAAGACCGAGGATAATTCAAGAGCACTTAGTCTCCATCGTCAGCGGTGGTTGCCTCCGGGGTTTTATTGATCTAGTCAGATCCCCTGATATAGAAACTGCTAGGCTTGGTCTTCAATTCATTGAGCTGGTGAGCAACTAACTAACTGGTCTTAAAAACCTCAAGTGAGAATTTGCTTCTGTGTTGATGCCGAATAGTCATATTTGGATTATGGGTTTTGATTGGTTAGGTTTTAAGAGGAATGCCGAACGGAGAAGGTCCAAAGCTTGTGGAAGGAGAAGACGGGATAGATGCAATGGAGAGGTTCCAGTTCCATGAAAACGAAGAGCTGAGAGTCATGGCAAACAGTCTTGTGGATAAATACTTTGGTGAAGATTATGGAATCGATGAATGAAGTTGCCTCAGGCTCATTGTTTTAAATCATGTGGGAGTAGAAACAAAGTGGGATGATGGAATTAAAAGAAAACCAGTCATCGCAATGAAATTTGAAGTGTGTGAGAGAGAGTTGACATGTTTAGCGATTTGGTTTGTGTTGTTGTTGTAACTTTGTAATACAGTATTTGTCTCACAAGTTGGGATTTTTGCATTTTAGTGTTACAAGCAGGAGAGTTCAGTGAATTCAAGAGTAGATGCTTCCTCGCATAATCATATCCACTAATGACGTTTACTTTAACTGGAAGAGGTCGTTTAAAAATATTAATTAAAAAACTCTTTATTTAAAAGGGTTCCTTGGTCATCACTCCGCTCTCTCCACACTCGCTCACTCTTTCATCTTCTCTCAAGTTCCTTCGGAGCAACTCTTCCTTCATCGTCGCGTGGATTTCATTTTTCGTAAGTTTCCTCTCTCTATTAATCCTCTTCGAAGATCTCGATCTAGTTGATTCGGTAATATTCAGGTTGATTGATCGGGATGCAATCGTGTACGGTTTCGTATTTCGAAAATCGAAAATCTGTAGCGATGCTTTACTTAACGAACATCGCTTACTTAGAATCACTAATCGAAATCTGTTTTCGGGATGTGTAATCGTTCGTTTGTGCGTCGGAAATTCGAAATTCATGAGAATCGCTACCACTGCAGGTTTACACAATCGCTGAAAAATGGAAGGAGAAGCAGGAAACGGAGGATCTCGGAAACGCATGAAGCCTTCTGTATGTTTCTTATCTTCCGTTGATCTTGCGATGATAATGATGATGATGATGATGATCTGTAGTAGTGGATTAGATTTCTTTTTAAAAAACTATTGGTCTGGACTTTTGATAGGATGAAGAGGGAAAAGGAGATTCGAGAGATGGAATGTGCCTCGATACAACTGAGAATGAAGAAACTGAGACGAAACTTGTTGCTTCTGATGAGATGGAACTTAACATTGCTCAGATTCTCGACAAGATTGAGAGCTTCACTCAGACTGTAAGCTGTGTTGAAATAATAAAACGCATTTTGATTAAGTCTGAGAAGATTTGCTTATGTTCATTCACCGATGATTCTTCTTCTTCATTCTTCTCATTTCTTCTTCTTGTTGCAGGTCTCTAATCTGCTTGACACAGGAAAGACAATGTTCAAGGAACTCAGTAACGAATTCGAAGAACGCTTGATCACGTGAGATTAAAAAAAAGACTCCATAATGTTTTCATGTATGTACCTTAATTGAGATGTTTACATCACACTCACATGAGTATATGAACAGGATACACAAGGAGCATGTTGAGAAATGGCAGGAAGAGATCAAGGAATTGCGTTTGCTTGATGCATCTAACGAGGAGACTACTTCTCTCTTACACAACGCTCGCTTCCTCATTCAGAATCCTAACATTGAGCCTTGAGGTAACCAATCTAAACCCACAAAGGAAGTAGTACTATCATCCATTACTGAGAACATATTACATATCGCCAACATATATGTGTTTAGTTGGGAAAATTAGATTTGCACGATTTAAAAGCTGTATCACGTTCTGAAGGAACACATGGAACAATCTTATCATGAACCTTCTCAGATAAAGCCAGAATTGTGTTTTTTTATTTTTCGGTGAGATTTTGAATGTTAATAACTTAGTATAAAAATGACTCCCCTTAACGGATAACTTCACCAAGGTTGTGGACCAAACCATTCATATGAATTATCTACTCGGTTAAACTCACTGAGATAAAAAAGAAAAGAAGGTATGGTTTATTCGTGAGATCACGTTTAGGTGTTAATTAGCTTCTAGCCTTCTACCATCATCCTTCTGCAAAAGAATAATAAAAAAAATTCTGCCGTTGCGTTATGACGACAAGACATAATGTCGGGTCGTTACCAACTCTCTGGCTTATCTATTTACACGCTAACGGCCCTGACTATGTTTACGTGACCCCCACCGTCATTACAATATATAATGCCAAATCGATTTTCGGTTCGATGCGAATATTGTCAGTGCGGTCACCCTCTAATTGATTCAATGCATTAGCTACCGATTTTTTTTTGTCTAGCTGTTTAAAAGTAATAATAAGGTTTTAACATATAGTTTGTTGATATATAATTCACCTCTTTTTGTAAACTTACGTAATTCACTTTGCTAAAATGCAAAGACCAAAAAACAAAATGGACCGACGGGGAAAGAGATTTCTAAGAGCAAAGTTCAGAAACAAAAAAAAATCGTGAGAGAATTAATTTCTTTTTTCCCGTAACAAAGATATTAGAAACTTTCTAGCAAAAAGAAAAAAGATATTAGAAACTATAATTATCATTAGGTGAAATGTCATATCCCAACTTAACTACCAATTTTGGCGACACCTATTGTTATTATAAATTACCAGAAACATATTCTTATACATATATACATCCACTACCATATTATGGACGACAATAACGAAATTATTACTTATTTATATATGAAAACAGCTCTATTATATACTAAAACTATAAATCTCCTCATTTGATTAGTTGAAATTATAAAACTCCAACGGCTAGATATCACTTATTTATATATGAAAACAGCTCTACTATTATATACCAAAAATTCTGTTAACGAAAGACGCCACTTGGAGTGATGAGATATTTTAAAATGCATTTTTCTTTTGTTAATAACGAAATTAATAAGAAGACTGGTACAAGCTGGCCACTGATAAAGAAACCTGTTAGGTTTATCTCTAAAAAGTCAATGATTTAGGCAGGTGTAATACTCAATTCATGAGACAAATTTAAATAACATTTCAATCATCCTAGTTCATCGTATGTCAATATGGTATTTTCGAGATATAATGAAATTATATAGTTGACCAAAAATGAAAAAAAAAATGTAAAAGTTTGTGAAATGGCTTTTGATGTATATATGTTAAATATAAATAACTAAAATTCCATTTTCTCTGTCCTGATAAATATTTATTGTTGCATGAATTTCTGTATTATGTGACAAATATCTAATTGGAAATTTTAATTAGAAGTGTGGAGAAATCTGACCATCAAACATAGGATATGGTGAGCAAATGAACAATGTTCAAACAAATATCATGATTCAATCCAGAATCGAAGATACGTTATATAATGGTTAATTAGAACATATTTAAAATGATTAAAAGGCTGTATCATCACTGGTGGATATTTTAGTTCACATGTTTTGTCGGTTTTACTCCTACTTGTGTAAGATAAACGATGTTATAAAATGCTATTAATACAACCAAAAACGATGGTTGTTCGATAAAAAATAATATTCCAACGAAAAGATAGGATGGTGTTAATACTTTAACTTTTAACCCACAAAAGACGAATAAAAACTTTCAACCATGTTGCTGAATGCTTATTAGCCTTTTCAGCTCAAGTAGAGGACCGATCTTACTGGGTGAAGCTGTTAATAATTTAAATTTTAGATGGCCACCGTTGCTTAATTGCCAAACTTTTTTTTTTGTAAACTCTTAATTGCCAAACTTTAGATAAACTTTTATTCATTACAAGTCGTTTCTCTTTGTTAAATTTTCATTAAAAATCGTTTCAGTTGAAGGCAAATAAAAAATTATTACAGGTATCAGCTGAACACAAAGTTAATTATAACTGAGAAGTTAATGAAACGTAAAGAATCAAACTTATCATTAGCTTTTTGATTCCATAAACTAAGCAAATTACCACAACAAGTTTAAATATAAAAAAGGTAAAAGAGTAATGACGAAGAAGGTAAGAAAAAGGGAAAGTGGGCCCCACAAAAGCGGCCCAATAAGTGGGTTCACGCAGAAACACACACCGTCACAAATACTCTAACACACACAGCTTTGAATCAATCTGTCTTCTCTCTCTCTCTCTCTCTCTCTCTCTCGCTACAATAATGAGAATGTGAAGAAGAGAAGATATCTTGGCACCTCAGCAAAGATCCAAACTCACCCGATTCTACACGCCTTTTCGTCTTCTTCTTCTCCGATAAGCGGTGGGTGGACTCTAGTGTTGTTTTTACGTTAGAAGACTTTTCTAGCTCCTCTTCTTCTTCTTCTTCTATCAGATCTGGTGCCACTGTCTATCGCAGGTACGATTCCTCTTTGTTCACGATTCGAGCTGAACTATTCGAGTTTCATTGATTAATTTAGCTCATAGATATGGAGATCTGGCAATTAAATCATGTTTTTGGCGTTTGTGTGGAATGTTGAATTCATTGATTTTGAAGCTTATTGTATGAGTTAGATATCACTACTAGGTTAGGTTTAAAGTTTTTACTTATTGAAAATAATTGTAGTTTCTACTTATTAATTCTCTGTGAAGGATTTACATTTACAAAGAGGAAGGAGGAGTGAAACGGTGAAGAGAGAGAGAGAGAGAGAGAGATGGGGAAAAAAGCAAAGTGGTTTTCTAGCGTTAAGAAAGCCTTCAGCCCTGATTCTAAGGTCTTCTGCAAAAGCCTTCTGTGTCTTTATTATACTCTTTCTCTCTCTCTCTCTCGCGTATGTGTTGTTGACATATTTTGATGTATTTTTCAGAAGTCAAAACGCAAATCTCTTGAGAGTCCAAATGGTGTGATCTCTTCTAACCCTACTCCCCTGACAGCGGACCACGCCAGGCAATCTTCTCCTCCTGCTCCTCCTCTTGAGGTGAGAGTAGCTGAAGTGATTGTCGAACGGAGCATCAATCTCTCCCCTCCTTCGACTGATGCTGTGAATGGGACGACGAGGACTGATGTCGTCCCTGTAGCCCCATCTTCATCTGCTCCTCCTCCTCCTGAGGTGGTGGTGGTTCGTCCTCGTGCTCGGTTTGCTGGAAAGTCTAACGAAGAAGCCGCTGCTATCTTGATTCAGACTGTTTTTAGAGGCTATTTGGTATGTTTTTGCTTCGTACAATTCAACTCCTTGAACTGCCGAGATGTTTTGCTGTTCCATTCATTTTGAGTTTCCTTTATCTTGTGGGGTAATAACAGGCAAGGAGAGCACTGCGGGCAATGAGGGGTTTGGTCAGGCTTAGGTTATTGATGGAAGGATCTGTTGTGAAACGCCAAGCCGCAAATACTTTGAAATGTATGCAGACTCTCTCTCGTGTGCAGTCACAAATCCGAGCTAGGAGAATCAGAATGTCTGAAGAGAATCAGGCTCGCCAGAAACAACTCCTTCAGAAGCATGCCAAAGAGCTTGCCGGCTTGAAGGTCTCTCTCTTTCTCTTTCTTACATCCATTTGATTCAGTTTCTTACTCTATTCTAGATGTGAGGTGATAGTAATGCTAAGACCAACAGATGATTTAGACGTAGAATTTAGTTGATGATGGTATATACTGTTTCACGAGCATTTTTATTCATATTGATGTCTCTTCTTTTCTATCTGAAAATGGGAATCTGGACTTGTGCTAATTGATTCTGTTTTTTTCTTATGCTTCGCTCAGAGTGGGGATAACTGGGATGATAGCATTCAATCGAAGGAAAAAGTTGAAGCTAAATTACTGAGCAAGTACGAGGCAACGATGAGAAGAGAAAGGGCGTTGGCTTATGCATACACTCATCAGGTAATCCAATCAATCTAACCTGATGCCGGAAAGATACAATTAAAAAGTGAACAACATACTTTAGAGTTGAATCTGTGGTTCGTTAAAACGATGTGATGATTCATATATGTTCTTGTTTTTGCAGCAAAACTGGAAGAACAATTCTAAGTCTGGAAACCCGATGTTCATGGATCCGAGCAATCCGACATGGGGTTGGAGCTGGTTAGAGAGATGGATGGCTGGTCGACCACTGGACAACAGTTCCGATAAAGAACAAAACAACGACAATGCTGCCCCAGTCAAGAGCTCTATTAACCGTAACAACTCAACTCAACCAAACACACCATCATCCGCAAGAGGCGGCACTACTCCAAGAAACAAAAACAGTTTCTTCTCTCCTCCAACTCCCTCAAGGCTAAACCAATCCTCCAGAAAATCCACCGACGACGACGCCAAGAGCACAATCTCGGTCCTATCCGAGAGGAACCGTAGACACAGCATCGCTGGTTCATCAGTCAGAGATGACGAGAGCGTAGCGGGCTCACAGACTCTCCCTAGCTATATGGTTCCAACTAAATCAGCTAGAGCCAGGGTCAACAACAAGCCTCAGAGCCCATCAAGTGGTAGTGGTACCACACAGGAGAACGATGGCTTTACGGCTAAGAAACGCCTCTCGTATCCTGCTTCGCCTGCGTTGCCTAAACCACGGCGGTTCTCAGCTCCGCCTAAGGTGGAGAGTGGCGGCGTCGTCACCGCGACCAACGGATGAGGAAGCTGAGGTATTTCTATTTATTACTGTCTTTTTAAAAAAAGAGATATTTATGATTCCACTTATATGTATCTGTCGGAAATGGTTGTATTGTATGTTTGTTATACGTTCACTTTCAGTTTGGTAATTCATTTGTGCAGAGTGTAAACGCGTGTCATTTATTTTCTTTTACTTATAATAAACTTCATTATTCGACGATAAGGTTACCTTTGAAATTCATGTTTTTTTTTTGTTAAATATTTTAAGAGATTATTTTTTATTGGATAGTCCGTTTGTTTTTACTCATATCTGAAGTTGCAACATTATAAGCGTAATCTTAATTAACATACTTTTATAATAGTGGTACTTGGTAATCAAATCCTAATTATTTTATAGAAACATTTGTAGTTAAGGTTCTTCGTATGGTACTTATTTGACTGGTGACATACGAAAGAGAGCATATATATTTGACGAATCCTCTGAAGCAGGAAGAAGGTATTGACTTTGACTCACACATAACCGACCTGATTAAAAAAATTGGAAATATTCACATAGTCGACCTCTTCCCCACGCAAACGAATAAGTTAAGTTAAGACAAAAGGAGGCAAAGTCCTTTTTGTTCTGTTTCTTTTTTTTTTTCTGTTAATCGTCTCTCTCTTGGAGAACCCTAAACCCATCCGCTTCCCAAATTTGATAAGGGATAATCTTCAGCTGGAGAAATTTATCGTTTGTTTAATCCGATTTTGTATCTGCGTAACAACTTCGCTCAAACCTACGTGAAATAATGGTAAGTCTTTAGCTACGTGAAAAAAAAAAGAATTTTGTTGAAAAATCTAGACATTGATGATCTGTCTTTGGTTTTGTAAAAGCAATTAAGAATGTTTATTTGAGTTGGTACCGTTTTCTTGGTGTCTGATGTTGTTTCTTGTACTTGTGGGTTTTAAACAGGCTACGCCAATGGTTGCAGGTGCTGCTGTAGCTGCCGCTGCTCTAGCTGGTAGATATGGTATAATTGCTTGGCACGCCTTCAAGGCCAGGCCATCCATCCCTAGAATTCGCAGGTTTTATGAAGGTGGTTTCCAAACTTCCATGACACGCCGAGAAGCTGCTCTCATTCTCGGAGTTAGGTCTGTCCTTAATCCTCCTGATTCATTTTTTTTCCTCCTTAAACTGATATGGTATTGAGATTTCATCAAGGATGATACCAGCTAGAGTTTGGTGAATATCCCTTGAGTTTTTGCTTTAATACATTCGATTTAGTAGGGGTTTGGTTTTGTCAAAAGTAGTTGATTCAAACGCCCTTGAGATTAAAGCCAACTTTGTAGATTATGCTCTGGTGTGGCTTGACTGAGTTTGTGCCACATAATAACACAGGGAGAGGGTAGCGGCGGAGAAGGTGAAAGAAGCTCACAGGAGAGTGATGGTTGCAAACCACCCTGACGCTGGAGGTAGCCACTATCTCGCTTCTAAGATCAATGAAGCCAAAGATATGATGCTTGGCAAATCCAATAACTCTGGCTCTGCTTTTTGATTCTCATATATATTGACAGTTTTATTCCCAGACTACTGTCTTTTTTCACTTTGGTTTTGTGCTCTACTTGTTTGTGTATATATCATTATTATGTTTCTTTGCAAAGAAACATGTGATTATGTTTTTTTTTCACACAGCGAGAAAATTATGTCTGGGATGATTGTCAATCAAATATCTTTTCTTGCTACCATATGTACGTGTCCGTTTCAGACGACCAGCATCTTAAGGTCCGAGATGTAATGGGCCGAGTAAGAAAAAACCATCAAAACCTCTCTTTTTTGGGTACTTGATTGGGGAAGTATATCTTAGAGAATCGTTTGTTGACAGAGGATGAAGAGCTGTTCACAGACTCGCCTGAGACGATCACCTTAACCCATTTGATGGACTGAAGACAAAGAGTATAAGAAACTTAACTGAAAAAGAAAAATTTCAATCAGAATTTGAAATAAAATAAAGTAAAAAAAGAAAAAGACACGAAGCATTCATTCATCATCAAAGCGTTACAGAAACAACCTTAACGAACTCAGTTCCCTTAGGGACGGCTGAAAGCACACTACCAAACCACTCAACTTTGCCCCAACAGTCTCCATCGCGTCTTTCAAGCGCTATCTCCGCACAAAATATGTCGTCACGTTGAGACAACAAGCGACCGCTGCTTAAATTTCTATTGGAGAAAACCATCATCTTTCCACCACCATAACCCGTCAATTTAACATAAGAACCATAACCAGAAGGATAAGACACCTCAGGCAGCCCCATCAAATCTCTCCACCTTTTCTTGTCGGTGTCGTACCATCTCAGCGCTCCGTCGTAAGAAACAGAGTAGAGAACATTATCTATCTCGCAGCAGGTTTCTGAGCGCCGCATAACATGATCAGTCATCATCCTCGAATATCGTTCAACCAGGTCCCATCTACCTTGCTTTGAATTGAAAGCAAACACCTTATCAAAGACAGTTACCGCGTGGTTTCCGTCATAAATACGAGTTACCGCGTGGAGCTTTCCGTCGATATCAACAATACAAGGCATTCCGCAGCAATCCACTCCACGGTGGCAAGGGAGATCCCAAGTTTGCGTGTTTGTGTCGAATCCCTGGGACGACATCTTAAACGAATCTTCACGATACCGTCCCCCTAGCACATATATCTTCCCATCTTCACCAACGAACCTGGCGGAAAGTTTATCTAGCTCCACTGGCATGGGTGGAGCCTTGCGCCACGTGTGGGACTTGCAATCGAGAATCGAGACCCCTGATGAGGAGGTCTGCTCAGTATTTGATTTCTTAAAGCCGTAGATATCAGAACCAACAGCCACAAGCTCTGAATAACACACATAAAAATCATCGTCGTCGTCATCGGGCACCACTGGGACTCTAGCTAAAACATAGCCGCCGCCACTTCTCTTGGTCTTGGAGGAGGAGAGGGTGTACCACTTGTAAGAACCGAACCCGGACCTCAAGCACACGTAGAGACAGCTCTCTGTGATGCCCAGGAGTGACCTGGTCTTGTAAAGCTCGGGTGATGCCACCATAGATCGAAAGGTCTTGGAGACTAGTGACAGAGTCCGATAGTAGGATACTGGAACGCGTGCCACGATTATCAGTAGTAAATCATATGGAAGTATCGCATCATCATCATCGTTGGATGTGTTTGGAGTTGGCTTCTTCTTCTTCCTCGACACGAAATCGCCCTTGATCATCATCAACCTCTTCATCACTTTTCCCCGATAAAAAAATATTTGTTTGAGACGATTCTCTCAATCGATATATATACGTGTCCGCAGCATCCAAGATGTAATGGGCCTTTGTATTAATGGGCCGAGTGTGTGTATTAATGGGCTAAGGTATCGCGTAGTTTACATAGCTTCATTAGGTTTAGGGTTTCCGGAGCCGCTTTTAAAACTATTCTCCTCTTCGTAGCTGCGCTTGTCGCCGCAAGTACCTCTCTTTGCTGTTGATTCTCTCTCTCTCCTTCCATCGACAAACATGGGGTACGCTTTCACCCCTCTCCTAGCTTCTTCATCTTCTGTTTCTCTGTTCGACTTGATTTTTCTTTGTTCTGAGTAAAGTAGAGAGTCCATTTTGATAGATAACTTGATGATACTTATTATCTATATGTGATGTAGGTACGAACTTAATTATTCGAAGTTGAATTGAGTTATTGAGTTTCTCGTGATACATTTGAGATTGAATCGCAGATTACTTTTTTGACCTTATCAAATGAAAGTTGGTTAACGTCCTAAAATATGTTCGCAGTAAGACAAGGGGAATGGGAGCTGGGCGCAAGCTCAAAAGGCTTAGGATTAATCAGAGGTGGGCTGACAAGCAGTACAAGAAGTCCCATCAAGGTAATGAGTGGAAGAAGCCTTTCGCTGGCTCTTCCCATGCCAAGGGCATCGTTCTTGAGAAAATGTAAGGCTATTTTTAACGGCAGTTTTGAGTTTCTAATCGGTTTATATATAGCTGATGATGATTATATGTGTTTTTGATCATACAGTGGTATTGAGGCTAAGCAGCCTAACTCTGCTATCCGTAAGTGTGCTAGAGTCCAGCTTATCAAAAACGGAAAGAAGATTGCCGCTTTTGTCCCCAACGATGGTTGCTTGAACTACATTGAGGAAAATGTAAGTCTCTAATCTGAAAAGACTTTGTAACCAATCATTTACCGTTGACTTTGCTTCTGTCGGAATATTGAATGTGTTACTGTTGTGGGCAGGACGAGGTGTTGATCGCTGGATTTGGTCGTAAGGGTCACGCTGTGGGAGATATTCCCGGAGTTAGGTTCAAGGTTGTCAAGGTTTCTGGTGTTTCACTCCTTGCCCTCTTCAAAGAGAAGAAGGAGAAGCCTAGATCATAGACAATGCGCCAAGCTTTTGCATTCATTTTGATGTTATAAATCACTTTTTGCTAGTTCAGTTTCAAAGAATACTATCTTTATCTTCTCTACTTTAAGCAAGAACATGGTGTGATGAAACGTATTTTTCTTAATGAATCTTTGAGTTTAGCTTCCTCGTCCCTATATTATTATATTTGGTTTTTGAATCAGTTACTCGTATCTTATCACTAAAACCATTTGCTTAATTTGCCTTGTCAGTTTACATTCCACATTTGTCTGAATCCTTAATATCAATTCAAGATTGATGTCGAGATCATACACATCATAACAAAAGTTAGCTTTGTATCCTAATCTTTGATAAACCCTAAAGTTTTTGATACTAAACAGTTGCCTACAATTTGTTTCACTGGGTTAACTCGTTGCCCTCTTTGGCTTTCTGACCAACATGCTTGAGGCCGTAACTCAGGAGAGAAGGTCCAAAGATGCTGTATTTCCCGGAGCTGCTGAAGGCAGTCTCTGCATCTTCACCTCTTCTGAACACAACTCTGGCTTTCTTGCCTTTCTTCATCACCCGAGTCTCCGTTTCTCTGAGGGGACCGTAACGGTTGAATATGCTGTTCAGCTTTTCCTCGGATGGAACGGAACCTGAACTAGCAAACTTGAGGATCAATGCATTGGGTGCTGATGAATCTCCTGAACAGTCTTGGGAGCCTGAGCCAGGGATATCTTTATTCTCAGGTAAGATATGCTGGTCTGAAGATGCTTTCACATCACTAGGTTCTGATATCTCAGTGATACTCGCCTTCTCCGGGTCGTGGTTGCGGTTACTGCAAGACATTTCTTCAATGTACTTCTCAAAATCTTCATAATTCGAGTGCTCTAAGATGAGTGGTTGAGGTGTTCCCTTTCGGCTTGAGATCATGTCATCAGGAGGATAAGTCTTTTCTTGGGCAAGCTCTTTGAGTCCAGGCTTCTTAATCTTCTTGTTCCCAACTTCCAGCTTTGAAATAGAGTTGGAATCACCCAATGGCTTTAGTGTATGAGTCGTCATCATCTCGCTTTCCATTCTCAAAGGGATAGCTTCCATTAAAAAACATGGCTTTTGCCGGTTGTTCTTCATCTTTTTCTCAGCCTTACCTGACTCCAAAGACTCAACCTTACGCTTCTTCCCAACCATTTCCTCAACTGATCTGTCTGCAACACAATCCTCTTCTGTCTTTGCATCAGTCATATCCTTAAGAAACGTCTCATATCTAGGAAAGTTAAGGTAACTCGTCCACTGCTGGAACGCCAAAACCTGAGCTCGTTTACTCGCAAACATCAGACTATCACTCTCATCATATCTAGGACAGCAAGCCAAACCCTTCACATACTCCACAAGTTTCCCCGGTTCGAAAGAGACAGCATCCGACGCCTTATCTCCACCGTATCTCACCCGTGACTCCTCTCTAACACCAGGATTCATCACCTTCTGGGTCTTGACTCTCTCATAGTAATAAGCTTCCTCGGAGACACAACCGCAACACAAACCGAACTCCACTCTCCTCGAAACCTCTTCCAAAGCACAACACACAGCGTTACGAAACTCGTAGGAGTCGCTCTGGTTCGCCATCTGCGAGAAATGCTGATGGAAAGGCTTCATTTTGGATACATCGTTCCAAGCGAAACTGAAGTCTCCGAAGTAAGCAACCAAGAAAGTCCCCTTCTTCTTGAAGTGCTTCTTGGCCTTGCTGGACGCGACGGATGGATCGAGGAACACTTGTCCAGGCCACCACGGATAGCTACTCACTTTGCCCCAAACCAAATCTGAATCAGATAGATTCAGACTCTCCAGTTTCGATCTTTGTTGCGAGCAATCATCATCAGACTCTGCAGCGGAGACATTCTCGTTCTCACTTTTGCTAGTCTCTTCTGCATCTAATAAACCTTTGCTATCGTTTTCAGAATCAGACTCTCCACTCACGAAATCAGCTTCTGAGTCCGTTGACATGACGAGTAGCCCTAAAATTAACCCTAGAAAACAGAGGAGTCAGCACAAATTTGATTCTAAAACCAGAGAGAGAGAGAGTGAAAAAAATTTAAACCGAGCAGACTTCCGGCGAGCGTGACGGCGAGAATTCTCCGGCGATGAGAGCTAAGGAAGACGTCTCCTGAAATGAATGAGTTCAGCTTTTTTTCTTTTTTTTTTTTCTATTAGCGAAAGGCCACGTAGCACAGTTCAAATAATGGGCCTGAAGTCTTGACATTAAATTACTGGGCCGAGTTAGTTTAATAGGCCAGAAAGCCATTTTAAATCACTAATAAATACTCCTCTTTCTGTTTCTTTTTAAAAAATGTTATTCTAGTCCTTGTTTCAAAAAATATCATTTTACATTTTCAATGCAGTTTTTCATATATAATTTATTTCTTATTTTTAGACTAACAAACATATGTTTGTTTAAATTATTTTCTATTTAAATAATTAAACATTAAATAAAGGTATATTAGTATATTTTATCACTTTCTTAATCCATCAAATGGCATTTTTTATGAAATGAAAATAATATATTTTTTTCCCATCAACATATTTTATTAAACCAAAGGATCAATACAACACCAACGGATAAATGGATTCTCCGTGGTTAGCTAAACCGGCAGAAGACAGAGATATCTCCGGACACTTGAACCCACTACGGGGCAGCAAACAAGAACAAAGCAAACTACACTCTTAACACAAGCAACTAAACTTCCAAACCTCAAAAAAAAAAGCCTAACAACAACAGTAGGGATGACTGGCTTTTAGAGAATCTATGGCAGCTGTTTAACGGGAATGCCCTCGGCCAGACCACCGCTAAACCACCTCCTCCTAGCACAACGAAGAATCACCTCAAGAACTAAGTAACAAAGCTTCATAAACCGGCAAGTTAGAATCAATCACGGATTCAGACGAGAACTCCCGGAAGCGGCTGGGTCTTCATCGACCATTGAAAGCCTAGGTATGAAGCCACAAAACAACAAATCTCCACAAGATTTGAACAAACAGCTAGGGGCGAGACCTACCTAATTCGGAAGACGAGCACGGGCCAGGAACGGCATAAGAGTGGATTAGATGGAAGCCACAGAAGACTCCACACAGACAGTCTACACCTGCAAAGAAGAGGCCATCCCAGAGGCAAAGAAGAACCACAACATCAATCAGACAAAACAGATCTAGATTGGGGTTCGAAAACAAACGCCTTTGTAATTAAACTACACCGTAAATCGATAGATCCGGTACTTTTGTAGCAAAACCCCAACCAAATTAGAAAGCCCAAGTTGATTTGAGATGAGCGATTCTCTCCCAAAACGGAAGTGAAGTTACGAACCGAAAAACCAAAGATAATGGCTACACAAACAACAATCTAAAGGAGAGAAAGCGAAATAGACCGGCGGTGGCGTTATTGGAGCCACCACGCGCCGGTCAATCGGAGTAACAGCGCCGCCGCGAGAGTTGGAGTCGGGAGAGAAGGTCTTTTCTTTTCGCTAGTCTCTCGTCGCGTTAATTGTTTTTCATGTCAATGAAAATAATATATTTAAGTCTAATAAAATATGTGTCTTTTTAAAAATAACAGGTTCTTGTGGGCTATTGACTACAAATTACTCTAAAATCTAAGCAGTATGTTTTTTCATTTTTTTCCAAATACAGTTTTGACTTTTTCTTGTTTAAATTATCAATTATAAATTGATAATAAATCTTAACATATTTACCAAAATATTATATAATTTATTACTATATTTTATTGAAATTTTAGGGGTTTGTGGGAGTATTGACTTGAAATTACTCTAAAATCTAATTGTGTTTTCAAAATATTACTTAGACTCATTTTTCTATAAAAGATGGTTTTAAGTATCAATATATATTTAATTGGCATATTCTCTTGAAAAATATAAATTTAGATATTTATTACATCTCACAAGCTTTTGTTAGCAACGTGGTATAACTTAGTAAAATGCTCTGAAGATTTGAAATAACATAAAAATAAACCATTTAAGAACATTAGTCTTAAAGTTAGTATGTGACCAAGTACAACTTGCAGCAGCTGATGCAACAACTAACCCGGGACTCACTGCGGTGAAAGATTCTGTGACAAGTGAGAATCAAAACTATGGTTTTGAGAGATAGATTGTATTCTTGGTTCGAACGAGAGTTGTTGGACATCATTCCGCTTGAACACAATTGAGACTGATGAGACCTTGTCGTAGTTGTGGGAGAAGTGACCACCTCAAGCAGGAAGCAGCTCGTGCAAAGAGTAGTGAGTTACTATGCAATTAATGACTAACAATGTCGCGATTGCTATGTGCTGGAAGGACAAAGTAGTGGTTGTTGCTAATGTGATGATTTATTGTGGGTATCCACGAAATTAGATTATAAGGACACTCTACACACGGAAAGCATGAGGTTCAAATTTTAGCGGGGCAGTCTCACAATGACACAAATAGTTAGGTGGACGCTGAGCATTATTTTTCTTATGGAAGTGTCTACATTCTAAACTTTATGATACGATAATGACTGCATGCGTGATTCGTTCTTAATTAACTCAAACCTACTAAACGTATTACTATAACAAATTCGACATTTTCTATCTTATCTTTTCGAATTGTATGGATCGAACATCTTTCTGAAGCACATGAAATCCGAGGCGTGCGTGAAAAGTTGAGAATATATTAACTAAAATAGTATGTCGGCTAAAATAATTGCATAAATAATGTATAACGTAATTTTGTGTTAGTTTTCATAGCCGTATTGAATACCAGAGGTCCATTCATTAACTGCATGTTTACAACCATTATTATGGTTTGATAAATTAAATGTTACTACTTACACTCCTCTATACTACTCCACTCAACTGTAAATCTTGACTAAGGTCAATGATCATTATAACTCCATGTTTACTTTTTAAGCAAACTCAGAAGAAGAAAGTGAATAAAGTAAACATGTAGACAGTTTCAATAAATGCAAGTCGTCTCAATTTAAATATGTACTAGATTTTGACCCGCGCTTTCAAAGCGCGGGATCGGCTCTTTTTAAATTATATATTTATAACAATATATATTTAACAAAATTATATAATGTGTGTTTGGTATGTGTGTAGTTATTGTTTTATATGTATGTTTAGGATGATAAATAATGAGAAAAAGACAAAAATAACACTAAACCAAGTTTTTCTCACAAAAATAGCATCAAAAGAAGGAAAATGACCAAAATAAGTTTTATTGAAGTGTAAATATGCATTTATAACCCTTGGGTTAATTAATCTAAGACTTAGGATTTAGAGTTAAGGGGTTGAATTTTAGAAATGTGTTCAAATTTTAAAAATAAAAAATAAATATTAAATTTTTCAAAACCAAAAGGTACTACTGTGGTCATTTTATTTTTTGAGTACTATTTTTGTGACAAAAACTTAAAATGTGCTATTTTAGAGATTTGCCCTAAAATAATATACCACTTTAATTTTTCAAATTTTAATAATTATTTGTATGTTTCATATAACACTAAGTTAATATATGTAATCTGACATTATATTTTATTAATAAGCCTAAGTTTAAATCATTACTCATCCTTTATGTTTATACAATTGAGGGTTTGTACACATGTTTGGGTTTAAGGTTTGTGTAGTTCAAAATCATATTTTTGTGGTTTAGGATTTTTTTAAAGTGACATTTAAATCATCTAAATATATGGTATCAAGAAGTAGAATGTTATTAAATATTGTTCTCAAAATACGTGGCTTCTGTTCATTTGAAATTATGGCAGACAAATTTACTTTAGAAGATAGAAAAGTTAGAAAGTTATATTAAATAATGTTTTACTATAATTGAGAAAAAAAATGTGATTTATGATTAATTATTAATATGGCAGGTGAATTAATTATAAAAAAATTAAAAAGGTAATGACATTTTCTTGTGAATAACTCTAAAATCCAATGGTAGAATTCTATTGTATAGATTTTAGACTATTATATCTACAGTGCATATTTTAATATCTGATGAAACTAAAAAGACAAAAGAAATTGTGAATCTAATATTTATTTTTAAATTTTAATTAATACACAAATAATGTTGTGGGTTACATAAAATGGATGCATGTCAATATTTAGGCAAATAGAAAAGATACATTTATAAAAATGGGTTTCGATAAGCATATGGTGACCTGTTTGAAGTTAACCCAGCCCAAAATTAGATAATCAATACAGAAAAGGAAAGTAAAACCAATTCTCTTGTTGAACAAAAAAAAACAATCGTCTCTCTCGAAGTTTCTTTGAGATGTGCGATGGTTCATTTAATCCCAGGAGAAACCAAGATGCTCGTGACCTCTTTTCTTACGTTTAATGTGAATAGCAAGCACCTGGTTCAAGAACAAAAATCTGTTTTTCAAGACTTTCGAATCGCAGGTACTGAATCACAAAGCTTGTAATAAATTTTCTTGTTCCATTTATTTTGTGTCCTAATTGAGTTTTTATTGGACAGATTCAAACATGCAGAAGATGAATAGTTTATTTTTATAATCAGAAAAGAGATCCGAGAAACGGTTTTGTAGATTGTAAGCTCTTTAGATCCCCGAAGAATCCAAGGGTATCGAATGACAAAACGCATAACATGAAATGTATAGGTTTGTTTTGGCGTTATTTCTGATTTTTTTTTGTTTATCTAATAAATAGATGTTATAATATTTTTGACATGCATCCCAAAATCTGATGTTCATAACACATGTTGGTGTTTAATCAGATGAATTTGACACCAAAATCAAGTGAAGATGAAGCGGTGGGGGCAAAACAAACGAAACTAAATATCAAAGGTATTCATGAATTATCATAGACACTCAGATCCAGTTAGCTCTGGTTGGCTTTTTGAGAGGTCTTGTTGAGTTTGATCCAGCAAAACGTTGGTCACTGTTTTTCGAATGCTTCTTTAAACAATAAGGTTATGCTATTACGAATGTTTTTTTTAATTTTGTAACATAAGAAGTTATATATTTGGAACCTGACTTTTATTTGTATCGATAAATCAACACAAAAAGAAATAGAATCAGCATATGTTTATGTTCAGAAGTATTAATCAATCGAGAACAATATGTTTCTGATGACAGGAGTTGGATCACCCTCAAGGGAGAAACATGATCATTCTTAGAAGTACAATGGCACCTATTGAAGTATACCTTGTCAGGTATATATTCCTTCTCGTTTATTTAATATTTTCTTATATATACTGTAGTCAGTCAAAGTTCAAAAAAATGATATACAAAATGTCGTTACATATTAATTTGGTCTTTTCTTATATAAACATGCTCGAGAAACTCATTATAAATCCTCGTTTATTTGTAGCCTTTTCTTCTTGTTAGTGATTCGGCCGATCTGAGAAGAACATGAGAAAACTCAAAAAGTCAAAACGATGGAGAGGAAGCAAGGGCACTTACATATTTCTACTAAGTTCATTGAACCGATGACGACGAACTCCACCTCTGGAAATAATACACTAATGGAAGCAAAAAAGTCGTCCCTTACTTCCAGGTATGATTTCTTTCATGAGGCATGTATTTTGTATCACACGCTTTAAATTACATGGTTTCCCCTGATAGAACCGTCACATGAACAAACCAAGTGTATCTCCATGGCTTCAAGTCGTTAATGCCGGTGACTTTTTCGTTAGAAGCACTCAATGTTAGGAGTTTAATTTTAGAAGCCATTGGTTTGTTTGACTGTGTGGGCTTGATTAGTAGAGGCGTTGCTATTTATAATAGGAAGAGGTTATAGGGAATTTGTTTAGGTTTTTTGGAGAAACTTGTAGGAAGATCTATAGATTGTATCTCACGAGATTTTGTGCATTATATTATCGATATCATTAATTTCTAATATTAGGAAAATTCAGTTACCAATTTGAAATCCCAAAATATTCTGCGATTTTTTAAACCGTGATTGTAGCTGCACTCGCAATTTTTTTTTTACTCGCGCAATATGATTAGATTGAATTCTTTAAACCGTGATTGTAGCTTAATTGTATAGATCTTCCTTCTCAATATTTTTTACATTTATTATAGGTATTGAATAGGGAATATTATGTTGTTAAAATTATGAATAGTTGCCATAATATAGATTTTTAAATTGAATACGGAGATTACGTAATGAGTTAAAGAATATACTTAGAACATATTTGGTATCCAAACGATATGTAAATTAGTTGTTGTTTAAGAGATAAATGTATATATTTTAAAATATTTTACAGAACTTTATTCATATTTACTTTAATTGATAAATTGTGATTACTTTGTAATACCTTTGGTTCAATCCGATTTTCATATTTTTGGGTTGATTAAAGTGTCAACACGGTTCAGAGTATATATTACATTTTCATAAACGAAAATTTGAAATAAGAGGTGAAATGAACTCAAAAATAATTTGAACATTGACTTCTGTGAAATATACATTATATTTAGTGGATGGCGTTTTAATAGTTTGGAATTATTGTTCAGAGTTTTAACCCTGAATCTTTTTTATTTCAGGGTATATGGTTGATTATCAAGATTTCGATGGGATGAACATCCATTCTGATGGTTTTAAAAATGCATGGGCTTACTCGGAAATGGGCCTAATTTGTTTCGGTTTAATGGTTATTCTTATAGATCGGTCATGTAAACACTTCATTTTGATTGGTCGAATAATTGGGGTCGACAATTATTTTTCAAAAAAAAAAAAGCAATGGCATTTGGTTGTAAATATATTGAAAAAGCAGGGGCAGAATCCTATGAGGGATTCTGCTTTAATAGTATAGATTTTACCATATTCATCTTACCGTTGGTTTTCAATTTTCCTTGATGAAATATAATCAAAGCACATCTCTTATATTTTATTTTTTAATTTGTTTTATAATCGTTAGTAACTTTATGTTTCTATAAGTTGCAGAGAACGATCTAAAGCAAACTTCACAAACTAGAGCTAAACATGGAAACCATAGTCTCCAAATCAATGATTGCCGGAGTACAGAGCGTCATGCCGGTGGAAGTCACCCAACACCGTGAAGTCCGCTCCATATCCGTCGGAGATCCCGTCGGAGCTGGAATATTCCGGCGAACACTGAACATAGTTACGTATTACAAGCATGCAGGTGATAGTGGTGAGAGAGGGTGGTTAGTAGCCGGGTGGATAAAGGAGTCGTTAGGGAGAGCCTTGACCGAGCAGCCAATGGTTTGTGGTAGACTGCGGCGGAGGAGGACGACGACGGGAGAGGAAGATGGTCTGGAGGTGGTGGCCAACGACAGTGGCGTTAGGCTGATTGAGGCTAGGTTTCCGGCGAGTTTGGCGGAGTTTTTGAAATGGTGAAAAGGGACAAAAGGAGAGCTGAAGTGGAGACTGTCTTCTGGAGAGACATTGATGAAGTTGATCCTCAGTTCTCTCCATTGTTCTATGTTCAGGTAGCTAAAGTTTAACCTTTTTTTCTTTCTTTTTTTTTGGTCTATAATGAAATAAATATATTTCTATAATTTATATTAACTGAAATAAAAAGCATCCTCAATGGTGACATGTTTATTAATTGTCTAATTAAAATCTATACAAAAAAAGAAAATTTAAATTAATTATATTGTGATATGTGTAAATAAGTTTCTTAATTTTTTGGGTATCTCATTTGAGAGACTATTCTCACATTTATGCATTTTTCTCTTTTATAATGGATATAAACCATTTGAAATATTTTCATATTCTAAAAGCAATTTTATTGAGAGGTTCTCATGGGAGTATCTGAAAAATAATAAAGCCCAAGTATATATATATATATATATATATATATATATATTGGTAGGTATTTTAATTAAAACTTCAGAATTCTAAGTCCAATATTGTCTCATGATGAGAACAATATGTTATTGTAAGTCTATATTGTAGCAAAATCTTTATTGTAATGAAATATGTTATTAACCTAAGATTCTTGAACTTGCAATATTGATGTTGTTATGAGGTTGTTTTTCTTTGATGCTTTGTTGATAGGTTACTAATTTTGAGAGTGGGGGATACTCAATTGGGATAAGCTGCAGCATCCTAATAGCTGATCTCCTCCTTGAGACAAATTTCTTGACCAAATGGGCTCAATTCCAAAGCTCTTTAGCTCATTCTCAGACCACACTCAAACCTATCTTCTACCTTCCACCAGTCAAAAGAGACAATTTCCTCAATGAGCTTCCTAGGTCAGCCTCGGTTCTCGACAGCGGTGAACCCCTTGTTTTCCGTGCCAAAACATGCTCGAAAATGTCACCAGCCTGCATGAAAAAAGCCGTTACCGATCGCAAAACAGCGAGTGCAGATGTATTCTTGTTCGTCAAGGAACAAGGTGGTGGCGAAAATAGTACTACTAAACGTGATGGTATGAAGGTAGAGATTCATGCGAAAGATGAAGTGATTAGCGATTGTGATTGTGTTGGGGATTTGGAGGAGGCAGATGCTGGAGTACTTGACGTGAGTTTAGCGTTTGAGGACAAATCTGAAGGCCGTGCATGTTGGGTTGGGTCTATCTCAAATGGGGTCGTGTTTGTCTTCCCAACTACTTTCGGAGATACCAAGTGGCTTGTCAAATCAGTTGTTGCCTTGCCAAATTAAGTGACTCATCAGTATCAGTGTCACTAGTATTTATATGTAATAGTGTGGTTCCCAAAATTGAATAATTGTGTTTATTTTACAAGTAACTCGACGATGCAACTAGCTATTATAATAAGGTTTTGAGTATTGATTTGTGGTATCTTGTGAATGACATATTAATTTGTTAATTTGATACAAGGCTTATTTTGGGGAAAAAACCTTGTCTATTGGCAAGAAAAAGAAAAGGTCGCATTGGTAAGGGAAGCAGATAGAGGACAAATAATAAGTAGATAAAGGGGAAAGATAATTATTAAACCGAAATGACATTGCAACTAATCTAATGAATGTATTTCTATATTTAATAAGATAGACATGCAAGTCTCATAATGAGATAGGAACAAAACTAATGGTATTGTATCACATGAACTTGTGGTATACAATGCATTTTGAATGGGGTACATGCAATCTATGGTTGAAGGAAACAGCCATGTGAAAGATGGATTACTATTCTCTTTATTTCTTTTGATTTTTTTTTTATTTATATATATCTTTGAGAATAGTTAAGAGTTTTTATGTACACATCACGTCCAAAAGAAAAAATAGTTTTTTTTTTGTCTTTCTACTTTCTACTGATTAGAATTCTTTTGTACAAAATCCTAAAAAAAAAAAAAGAGAGAACATTAAAGGCAATGTGAAGGAAGAGCATCCTTTTGTTGTCTTCTAACAATCCACTCTTCTATCATCTCCTACCGCTTCTGCTAATTTTTTACATGGTGCTAATTCAAGAGAGGTGGAAGGAACCTTGTCCTTCAGTTATTGCATAGATTAGCTTCTCCTTCATCTTTTCCTGTAATACACACAGACAATAACAAAAAGCAGAAACACAACACAGTGAAATCAATCCTGAGGTTGTCTAGAGAGAAACAAGGGTAGTATGAAAAAGAGTGGTTAAACAAAGATGAAGAGAGATGTCACTTTGGAAGAGTAAGGTGGAAGTTTCAGATAATTGGCGCATGTCATCACACTAGGCAGGTCGGTTTCTGATGAGTCGCTACCGTGCTGTATGTAAAAACCAAATGAAACAAGGGTTAAAAAGAAGGGAGATGAGATTATATAGAATGTGAGAAAACATAGAGAAGCATTCAGTCAGTGTTGGACCTTGCGGACAATTGTAAGTTTGGGATTGAGAGACGCCAAACCGCCAGGGGGTAGCCGAGGACATCCTGTTACAAATTGCAGAAAAGCTCGCTGTTTCTCCTTGTCAAACTCATGCAGAATCTCCAACAACTATAAAGACAATTGAACCATTTAGTTAGATCCAACAAAAACAAAACGAAAGAAAGAAAATACGTTGGATTGAGTGTGTGATCCACAAACATTTTCAACTGGCGGGCTGCTAGAAGTATAACCATGATCAAACTTGATGTGATCCAAGACTTCATTCATCTGCAAAAGGAAAAGACTTTAGCTTCTCAGTTGATGAAAAGCGGTACCCAAAACCACAAAACCTGAAGGTTTTTTCTTACATTAAAGAGATCTCGTTCTCCACACAATAAAGTTTCCAGTTCTTCTTCATTGAATATCTTAAGATATTCAATAGGGAAAACCTGAAAGCGTGTAATAACAAAATGAATGATTTAAGCAACCTCGTAACCTCTAGAGGAAAGAAAAGTAGTTAAAAAGAAGGCTCTACGTACTTTGTTAAATCCAGACCGAAACGCTTCCACTTGTTTTTGGATCCCGTTACATACTGTTGCATTGACAATAGCCTTTACATACTCCTCGAGGTTATCCAAATTTACCTAGAACGAAAAGGAGTAGATATCAATATTCCACTATGTGCAGGAAACTTAAAAAAAAAAAAAAGAGGCTTGTTCACAAAACGTACCATATCACTAGCAAACTGGGGAGCGAGAACATAGCCCCTGTACCCAGGCAGGGAAAAGTCAAGGCAAAGGTCCTCAATCTTTGTTCCACGGAAACTTAAATCACACTTGGCTGCTCGGACATCACTTTGTGATTCTGAGATAACCTTTTTCCTACGTGCAAGAGCTTGCAATTCCACCAGTGTTTTACAAAGTTCAGGGTCAACGAAGTGGATGTCAAATGAACTCAACTCCTAGAAGAAAAAAAAAACTTGCTCCGTTGAGATTGTTACAAAAGTCAGAAAGAGATTCATATGTAAGATGAGAACTCAGTTTACCTGTCCGAGAATTAGTTTATAGAAGGTTTTGGAGAAAGGAATGTCTAACACTCGTCCATCTTGTAGAGCCTTGGCTACTACTGTCCCTAAGAGGACAAATTTCTGCAGCACACCTGGAAAAGCAGCTGATGCGGCTGACCAAGGGCGTGGAAAGAGTCCTGAAGGAGGCACCAAACTTCCCGGGTCTTCCATTGGTTTTCCAGCCAAGGAACTACGATCACTTCTCCACATACCAAGATCGGGATTTTGAAATGCTCTACTGACAAGTGTGTAGAACTCCAGCGTCGGCCCAAGGCCAGTTCCGACTTCTTCACTGTACTCAACCTCAATGGCCACCTTCTGGGTGCCGTGTAACTCCATCATTTTTGCAGCGGACTCTAGAATCTTGTCACGGCAAGCTAAAAACTTTTTACGAGGTAAACTACCCGTTACTGAGCGCCCTTCACCATGAACATTTGAACTACTAAGGTGCTGTGGCTGATTATGGACTTGCTGCTGTGAACCAAATGCTGCAAGTCGGAAGTATTTAGATTTGACTTCGAAACTAAACAGAAAGGGGCATGAATCCATTAGCTCATTAAACCACGGTGGTAGACCGCAGGTTGACACAGCAAAGGAGTCACGCAGCTGCTGCTCTAACTTCTCTGTAAGCTTAGAGCTAACAAATTCAGCATATGGCACCGGACGAACCTGCACCCTTAGATCATCCAAACTCTCCAGCCTACCTTCCCCAAAAGCATTAATCCTTTCATGAGAAATCAGGTGAAAGAGAAATCTGTTCATGCCCTCCAGACTCTTAAGCAGAAACAATATGGCATACGCAGGAGGACTTGTCCCTTTGTGGCGCAAACCAAGTTGATGGGCAAACAAGTAGGATAAAAACGGGTGATACTCGTCATTGTCCATAGATCCGAGAGGAAACAGATTTTCATGAGACTCTGCAAGCTGTGGAACCCTTTCATAAGTGATGGTGTGGTGTCCACTCAGCTTTGAATCGTTGGTAGTCTCATTTGATGATTTTAGTTTGTGCAAGAGAATTGCCTGGTAAACAGTCAAAGACGAGTCTAGTTCAAGTCCTTCCAGCCGAAACAAAAGTCGAGGTCGCACATCCTCTCCATTAGATGAGGAAGACTTTTCTTCTCCTGGATCTGTAAGGCGATCTTGGTCTTCCTCCTCTTGAGATCCCTGGACATGCAAAATTATCCAAACACAAAAGACGAAGTTACTACAATATACTCACCTTAATTCAGAATACTGCTACTTGTGGAAACCATGAAAGTAAAGTACGTTTATGATGCAGAAGTAAAGAGTAATGGTGGTGCAGCTAAGAGTAATAATCAAAACCATTACTCTCATTCCATCTTGAAAACTTTCACCACTTAGAATATCAGGTGGAAAGAAAAGAGTTCTGTTCTAATACATCACCTAAATTTATACTGGAAACGTTTGAATCCCTCCTACTCAAAGCAAAACCAGAAGATAAAAGAAAACTTGCACATGCTGGTAGTTTCATAAGGCTAAAGACTAGAAACTACCTGCAACTGAGAAGCATTAGGACTGTCAATCTCCATATGGCTTGAGCTTTCACCTTGACAAGCTATCGAAGTTGACTGCAGTTGGGAAGATTGACATTCTATAGCCTGATCTTTTGCTTTGACGGAATTTAAAGTTTCCAAATTCACTTTAGACAACATGTATTGCTCGACAGCACCCAAGTAGCAAAGTGGGTCAACGGTGACAAAATCTTGGCAGTAATCACGCAGACAAGTCTCCCCCTCTGCTTTAGCAAAACGAACTCTTAGGACTGGATAACTTATGCAACGTCTACTCGGAACAGCCGCGAATGTGTTCTTTTGCTTCAAAAACTGGCTTAGGACAACTGGGTAGCTTTCTAAAGAAGATAAAGAATTTTGGAGCTTCTGTATTAACACGGATGAAGTTGCCTCGCCATCAGACCATAGTAATCTTGTGAAAACTTCAAATCTGTTACCAACAAGTGGTAAACTATCACATTCAGGATCACCTTTGCCAAGTTTCCTTTCGTAGAGTCCATTAGACAGATAACTTGCCAGTGCCTTTACAACTCCACTCTCTATAAATTCAAAAGTGGACACAGATTCCCTTCCATTCAGCCTTTCCATTATCTGATTCCATATTGAGATGAACTTCTCACCGTGCAGGACACGAGCATCGATAGGTACAGTCATCAAATCGTTAAGTTCAACCGACAGGTTCTTGAGGTTCTGGAGGACATCCGTCAAGCCTTTCTGAGAGTCGAATACCTCAGGTCCAAAGAAACTCTCCTTGATACGTGTTGCGAGAATGTAGACAGAATCATTTCCAACCTTGCAGGTTTGTGAAGAAGAGGAAACCGATCCTTCAAAAGCCTGGCACAAGCATTTCACAATCTCTTTTGGAACAGATCCTTGAATGATATCAGATACTGGATTCTGTTGCCCCCTGTCAGAATTTAGGAATGCTGCAATTGCAAAAAAAACACCCTCCTTTATGAAGGAATTCAAAAAAGCATCTCTGTATTTGTCAAGAAGTACTTCAGCAATCTGCAGTGCAACAACGACCACATGATGATCTTTCCTTGACAAAATGCCCGCCAAAACACTACAGCATCATGAAACGCAATATCGTTAGCTAGAAAACAAGCGGGTTAAGGAATTCTGAACAGATAACAAAGTAAATAACAAATTACAAAGCTAATGTACCTTGAAATGTTAGCATTGTTCAGTAACTCGACAAAATCGTCTGACTTACTTAAGCAAGTCAGCTTGTAAATTGCTGATAAGCAACCATAAGAAACATACACGCTAGCTCCAGATTTTAGTACCTACAAAGAACTCACAAGATACATCACTCTTAAAAGAGAATAACCATAAGATTCATATGTACAGAGAATAAAATTGACAGTTCGGAAATAACCTGAATCAGAACAGGAAGCACGTCTGCTCCAAATTGTTGCAAGAGATTAGGCTGATCGACAAGAAAACTTTCCTTTTCTAATGCCAGCGAATTGCCCTCTACAGGTGAAGCTGGAAGAAGCTCAATTACCAGCTTCAAGACTTCATGCACCTGATAGTAAGTAGGTTTCACAACCAACATTAAAATCATAATCATTGCATTCCTTCTACCAAAAGCTACATTCATAAATGGCTATTTTGAAAGAAAATATCTCCGTTTGAGTACAAAAGAACAAAAGAGTTATGTTTGAGAAGAACTCAAACCTGGTTGGAACATGCATTGATGGGCTGTGTAGACGACACTGAATGAGAAATGTCATAGGTGGATATAATTTCTTTTAGTCTGTAGCCAATGTTAAGCTCATACAATGTCCTGAAAGCTAAAGTTGAACCAGAAGATAGTTTTCTTAGCAATCCAATCACGCCCTGCCACAAAGCCAAAGTCCAATGATGTTATACTTGTGCAATGAATATTAAGGACGGTAATCGAAAAGAAGAATAGATCTCATGTACGTTGTAAACAGGTTGAGATAGGGTGGTGCGGCTGTTCAAGTTTAAAAGATGTGTGGACTGGTGGATTAGTCCATGGCTACATAGTTGATCCAACATTGCAGGTGACTGGCTAACTTGATCTGCGATTTTTGTTAAGCAAATAGCGACACTCTCGACCAACTGCAAACAGAACACAATGGTATCAATATTTCGCAGAACAACATTTATTTCAGTTAAGAAAAAGTAAAGAGGACAAGAGCAGAGTTATCATTCTGACCTGTCTGTCTTCATATTGAAGAAGATTGCATAATACCGGAACAGCATCCATGACAGGCGAGGGAGGCTCAGGTGGAAGCTTCCTACATATATTCACCACAGTAGAAACTGCGACCCTCTGATGCAAACGCGATGTTCAAATTATAAAGTCACGCATTCTTGCTAAACCAAGTCACATAAAACAGTTGTGATATAGCAACAAGGTCATTCTTGAGATGGTTAACCTGTATGCTTGTTGAGAAGAAATCAATATAAGAAAGCACTGCCATAATTGCTCCAGCATTCAAGCATGCTACTGGCTGATCTCGGGATATTTTCTCAAGTGCTTGCAGACACTGGCCACAAGACAACAGTTAGTATGAAACATTAATTAAAAAAAAAGCTATCTTGAGGTGTAAGGAAAAGTATATCGTACCTGCTCAGCAACGTCCAGATACTCAATCGCCAGTAGTCTTTGGCAGAGAGCAGGAATAGCCTCATGTTTTACAAGGAACGCTACAGACCGCGGATAAACATCACACAAGTAAGTAATCGCTCTGATTGCGAGCAGCATGATATCACCATTGCTCTCATCCTTAGCCAACTTAACAAGCACCCGAGAGAGGATATCAGCCATTACGCTCGACAGAGAGTCTTCCGTACAGAAAGACAACACTTCACACAACTCCGTAAGACCAGTTAACTGCAAAGAAGGATCGTTTTCCTCACTCAATCTCGACATGAGAGACTTCAGTTTCATCTGATCCCCAGATGATCTTCCCCTCTGATACTGCTGAAGCACCCTCCTCCTCGGATCTGCATCGTCAGAATCATCGCAGGATCCATAGTCCTCGGAGTCCTCCTCCTCCCTGTCTGAACGACTCGAAGGAGAAGCAGAGGAAGAAGTATCCATGTCAGCATCCCCATTTCCTCCATGTCCTGAAGCCGCAGCGCCATTGGCTTGAGCCTGAACAGAGGAGCCGCCAGATGTGCTTGGCCTGAAGTCCTGCGAGTTGCAAGCTCTCTTATCAGCTGGTGGCTCCTCCACAACCTCCATCCGTTTCTGTCCTCTGTTCTCCATTATCACTTTGATCTTCTCAAAATTAAATTATATAACTTCAACCTGCACAAACACAACCAAAGGGGATCAAAGTTCAAGTCTTTATGCTTTCCCAATTACTAACAAAAGGTCCAACCAATATCCCAAAATCAGTGAAAATAACAACAAAATTAATGAACACAATTAATCCTCAGGGATCAACAACAGACATAGACGATCATTATCACTGTGAATTACACAGAGAGGCTTCACTGAAGAGATCAAAAAAACATAAAGATCATGATCATGATCGGAGTAGCAAACACAAACGGATTTTAAATGAAGATCATGATCGCAATGAAAAAAAAAAATCAAAAAATTGAATTTAAAAAGAAAAAAAAAACTCACGTAATCACAGCTTTCAAGTTTCAGAGGATTGAAACAATCTATGTGAGGGAAAAAAAAGGCAACGCCTTTTGGATTGATTGGTATCGAGAACCTTAAATACTCTCTCTCTCAGAAATTGGATTAAAAAGAGGAGAGAATCTTAGGGTTTTATCCAGAAACAATAATATCACATAATCTCTCTCTCTCTCTATGTATATTACCTTCCTTGCTTATCTGCTAAGACGATGGTTGTTGATTAAAATATGTTTTTAAGGAGTTATCCGCTGCGGATGTGCACACGGTACACCGGATGTGCGGAAAGAACTGATTAAATCGGACGGTTTTAGAGTGGTTGAAAGGATATCTGACGGACGTGAGCTTTTGTAAGTCGTTTCTTTTCCGATTTTTGGAGTCAATACAGTATTTAGCACCGCTTCATGTGGTTGCTTGTGCCACGTGTCGTCATTAGCTTGTGTGAAGCCGTGCAATTAATCAAAAGCTTGTTTTTTTTTTGCTTTTTGACAAATTTATCACATTTTTATGGTGTACATTTGATTATTTATAGCCTAATTAGTTTTCTGATATATTAATTTAAACATAATTAATGCAACTATTAGCTACACTAATTAGGGTTGCGTATAGAAAGGTATTAAAGATACGTCAGCTCATAGAGATGGAATTATAAACCAACAATCGAATCTTCCGCCTACTATATCTAAGTGAATATATTGAGCAGCTCCTGAAAAGCCACTAAATAAATTATAGATCATTATTAGATCTTCTTAAAAATAGTCAATATTACATCTCGAAAAATTATTTAACAGTTTCTTTGTTTCTCGTGATAATTAATTTTAAATCTGCTTAAAATTATGGATAGTTTATCTTCTTAAAAATAGTCAATATTACATCTCAAAAAATGAATTAACAGTTTCTTTGTTTCTCGTGATAATTAATTTAAAATCTGCTTAGAATTATGGATAGTTTAGATATTTAATAAATATAAAAAATGAAGAAGAATTTTATGAAAAATCTAATCTATTGTTTGTTGTTACCTCCTGGCTCCTACATTGGTATTTTATTTAATCGCAAAATATTCCAAAATACTTCCACTTATAATTTCTTTGCAATTTACAGGGGAACTTAACAACAAGAACATAACAAAATCTTAAAATTATCATGGAAACTTGCCATTACATTTATTGAGTGAACTTATTAATATTTCCAGTTGATTAAAAGACTTACGTTGTGATCTTGCCTTATATTTACTCTGGATATTGAAGAAACTTGAGAGCCAAGAAAGATTCAATTACTTGAGAGGTGCTGCCAATAGTAGCCTTTAAGGATGTGCTTTTAGAGCTCGATGGATCTGGACTATGGTGAGGTGATATGGATACCTCTCAGAAGACACGAGTCTTTTTATATTTGACAAGCAAAATCAAGCAGCTCTTTTGATATTTTTATTATCATCACTTCCGAAGTCACCAATACCAAAGTATATATGTATATTGAAAAGACAAAACATTTCGTTGATTCAGTTCGGATCCTTGGGGAACGTCTGCTTGACATTCTGATTCAACTGGATAAGAATTCCTACATGCTTTCTTCCCAACTTTTTGTAGAACCAAACTCGATAGCAATCTTCATCCATTCATCATACCACAAATACACCTCGTGTTAAGACTGAACATGACTATTGACTAGTAACTCCACTGGAACTTTTTAACATCCGTGTTATAGTGCCTGATCAATTGTTTCCACATATCTTTCTAGATCCCTCCATAGTCCAGTCTATCAACATATAAAACTCTATTCAAAATCCGTGTGTAACTCTTTCAGGTTCAACCAAACTTGCCCCTTGTAATACATTCAAGCTCATAGCTCACTGCAACATATATTAATTAAACTGATTTAAATCAAGCAACTCCTTCTAGTTCAAAACATAATCTCATATTAAAACTCTTGCAGTTCCATTGAAATATCAAACACAAGTTCTAATGTCTTACATGATAAAGGAATTGGCGGCTTGAGAGAGAATCAAGTAACCAGAGGGAATCATATTAAAACTCCTTCTGCAGTAATGTCACACTTATATAGTTCACTGAGTACGATTTGAAACTTTTCAGTGGAAATACAGAGCTTAAGAAGCTCTATCTGCGATCAACATCGACAAACTCTTTTAACATCTCTTGGAAAATTATTTGGTGGAAGTTGTAATTCTTTTGCTTTTATTTCTTTTTGTTTATTTTGGAGCTTATGATACTTAGTTATACTCATTTTTTTTTTACTTAGTTATAGACTTTCTTTGTATTGATATCCAAAATAAAATTAAAAAGACTCGATGTTGCAAATCATAAGAAAGGGTTGAAATTGTGCCAAGAATTAGCAAAGGGTTTCTTATTACATGACAGACAGAAAGCAACTAAATTAAACCCCTAAAAAGATTCAGACCGGAGAATCCTTGTAGTCCTCCTCCTCTTCCGGCTCTGGTTCTGGTGGCTTCGGGAGATCAAGACGAAGTACTCCATAGAAAAGAAAGGTATTGACAATGACCAAGGCAACTACGAAAAGATAAGCCGGCCAAACAGGTCGCTGGAAACCCAAGTACCCAATCAAAGCCAATACAAAATAGGTGTAGACAACATGTTGGACGCGTACATCTTTGGCTGGCCACTCGAGTAGCAAGGCGGAGAAAAGGCCAGAAATAAACGAAAACATAAGGATAGTCACTTCAACATTACGACGAGTTGATACACCGCACATACCGTCATACCTGCAAGGAAAAAAGACAATAGTAGTCTGCCGCCTCCTTGTTGATCAGAGATGTTGGAACCGGGAGGTAAAACGACCTCACCACCACAACCGCAAAAATCAAAGACGGTGCCGAACAGACCACCCACGTGCCCGGTCCTTATTTCTGTTTCGGTGGCGACAACAAAGAACACTCCGGCCGTAATAGTTCTAGAGCGAGCATAATTAACCAGCTCACAGATGCTAACATGCATATCCCTCGATATATCCATCGCGCTATCGGGCAATTCACTCCTTGAACTATCTTTGCATCACCCATCTTCAACTTTCGAGATTTGGATGAAACCTTCATCGCTATACTCTTCTTTTTATTTAGGGTTTCGACTTTCCTTTTCTCCTTATAACCCAAAAAAAAAGAAGGAAAATGTTACTTATTCCTTGGAGGTGCAGTTACTTTTCCTTTTTTTTTCAAATCTTTGGATATTGCCAAAATTTTAATCATGATGGCCATTAGACTAAACTTTGCATGCGTTGATGATCCTGCTGTGTATAGCATTGCTCTTGAGAATGCATTGTTGGGAAAGGAGGATTTGGTAGAGTTTACAAAGTCCTGGTGAAGCATGAATGTTCCTGAGGTAGAGTTGGTGGATAAGAAAAGGAGGGTAGATTTGTCTTTTAGCACAATACGGTCTAGCTCCGGACATAGAGGTGTCACGAGAGGGAGCGCCACCGCTACTTCCTCCCGCGGTTGTGACAGTTAAAGAAGATGAAATATAGGTATTAATTATTGAGAAGTTTCAGGATAGCGTCAGAATGTTTTTGAAAGGAAGATATGGCTTTCGCTTTGATGGCAGGAAAATAGACTTGTGTATAAATAAGTGAAAACACAGACAAATTGATAAGGTATTCAGCCCGACAAGTAGTCGATATGTCCGAGTGGTTAAGGAGATAGACTTGAAATCTATTGGGCTTCGCTCGCGCAGGTTCTCGAACCCTGCTGTCGACGTACTTTTTTTTAATGGGACGTAGAAGGGCTTATATATTTCTTACGGCCGGCCCAGAATCAATAGAATCTTTAAACGCCAGCATCTTCGGCCAAGATCTAATCGACGGTCCAGATTAGTTTTGTACCCACAATTCAACTCTCTCAGATCTTCCACTAGCCTCCGTGACGACTGTTTTTGATCTGTGGAAAATATCCGATCTGACGTGGGTCTTATCGGACGTTCGTGACCCTAACTTTCTCCACGTCAGATATTAATTTTATTTTATTTTGGCGACAAAAAAACTTTTTATAATATCTATCTATCTATCTATCTATCTCCGGGAAATAAAAAATCGGTGGCTTGTGGTCGTCTCCGATTTCGAGACTCTCTGGGTGACAGAATCCTTCTCACTCACTCTCTTTTGTTCTTTATTTCTTAAGTAGAGATCCTTCGTTGCAGGATTTTAAGTAGTTCAGCTCCCGCTTATAAATTAGATATGCCTTAGTTTGTTTCTTCTTTTTATCTGATATGTGATTGGTTGGGAATTAGATTTTTCGATTTGATGATTCTGCAAAAACTTACTTGCTTGCTGGTTTCAAAATTGGTGGTCTTCATGCTCTTTGCTCTGGTAATCTGAGTTATTGGTCGGTCGATCATCAAAATTGGGGGTTGTGTGTGTGTTTGCTTTGAATTGAACACTCCTCTGGGTTCTTAATGTTGAGTGATTTTCTCTGTGACAATTCTAGTTTAAGAGAAGCATCTAAGTATTTTTTTGATATTTTGATATCACAGTGAAGCAGAGTTGGTGTGATGAAGAATGGTAATGACAACGGTGAGGGTTCGAGTTACCCAGTTACTGACCGTAAAACATTTACGAAAGAGAGGCACAGTGGAGATGAAGAAGAAGAAGAAGAAGATAAAGCAGCCAGTGGAGTCCCTATGGATGTGAGAAATGGGGCTGGCCAAGGCTCCTCCTCACCTGGACTGCAAGTTCCACTTTCACAGGCCACTGTTTGTTGGGAAAGGTTTCTTCATGTGAGAACCATCAGAGTGCTTCTGGTGGAAAATGACGACTGCACTCGTTATATTGTTACTGCCCTTCTTCGTAATTGTAGCTACGAAGGTCAGTTTTCAAGACTTATGACTTTTTTACTTGTTGCATATGTAACTAAAGCTGGTTTGCATCTTTGCATCCACTAATCGACAATGAGAATCAACTTATTTTTTTTTTAACTTGGTTTTTTGATTGATTATTAACTCTTCTATCATGGCAGTTGTTGAGGTAGCAAATGGTGTACAAGCTTGGAAGGTGTTGGAAGATCTAAACAATCATATTGATATTGTGTTAACGGAGGTAGTCATGCCTTACTTATCTGGTGTCGGCCTCTTATGCAAGATTTTGAATCACAAATCTCGCCGGAACATCCCTGTCATTAGTGAGTTCTTTAGTATCTTCTCAAGCTTCTGGTTCTGATGGTGAAGTAGATGCTTTTAACTTCATTCCCCTGTGAGTGTTTTTTTTTTGTTGTTGTTGCAGTGATGTCATCTCATGACTCGATGGGTCTCATCTTTAAATGCTTATCAAAAGGAGCAGTTGACTTTCTAGTTAAGCCGATTAGGAAAAACGAACTCAAAATCCTTTGGCAACATGTTTGGAGAAGATGTCAAAGTGTAAGTCCCCTTGCTTGTGTCTGAAAAGTTGTTGGTATTTGTTTTATCTATATGATGTGCAGCTGGTGATGAAGTCATGGTCTAATTGTGGATCGGTATCTATCTTTTGGTTTCTCATTGTTTTCCTTGTTTTTATTTTCACAGTCTAGTGGCAGTGGAAGTGAAAGCGGAACACATCAAACTCAAAAGTCCGTGAAATCAAAGAATGTTATAAAATCTGACAACGATTCAGGACACAGTGGTGAGAATGAAAATGGGAGCATTGGCCTGAATGCTAGTGATGCAAGTAGTGATGGGAGTGGTGCCCAGGTAAGAAAAAAATGCGCAATATCAATTATCAAATATATATATATATATATGATAAGTTGGCTTCCCCGAATGGTAGGATCAGATGATAGAACTTCGCATGTGGACTCAGATACCTATAAATGGTGGAAGCGCTTAATAAACTAATTGTAAAATTAAATGATGCTCGACTTTGTTGTTGTCACTGATAAACTGGGTGAAAATTTCTAGTTCATTCCGAAGTTTTATTTTGCAAACAATCAGGATTTGTTTTTGATATATATGTTTTCTTCAGAGCTCTTGGACGAAAAAAGCTGTGGAGGTTGATGACAGTCCACGAGCGGTGTCTCCATGGGATAGAGTTGATAGCACATGCGCACAAGTGGTACATTCAAACCCCGAGTTTCCCAATAATCACTTAGTTGCAGCACCTGTTGAGAAGGAGACTAAAGAACAGGATGAAAAAAATGGTAAAGAAAGGAAGCTGCTATCTCTCTCAGTTTCTTCCGTACTCTACTTTATATTCAAACTTAAAAACATGACAGTGAATTTTTTTTTTCCTATAATTTCTGCAGAAGATGTCACAATGGGTAGAGACTTGGAGATCAGTATTCGTAGAAATGATGATCTGGCACTGGATCCAAAAGATGAACCCCTGACTAAAACCACTTGCATTGTGAGACAGGAGAATTCATTTGAAAAGAGCTCTAGTAAATGGAAACTGAAAGTTGGGAAAGGACCATTGGATCTCAACAGTGAAAGTCCTTCGAGTAAACAAATGCATGAAGATGGAGGCTCGGGTTTCAAAGCGATGCCTAGCCACCTTAAAGATAACAGAGAACCCGTGACGCCTAACCCACCCTGCAAAACTTTAGATACCAGTGAAGCTGCCGTCAAAAACTCTGAAGAGCTGATGGACGTTGAACATAGTTCAAAGAGGCATAGAGGAACTAAAGATGATGGGACAATAGTTAGAGAAGACCGCAATGTGCTGAGGCGTTCAGAGGGTTCAGCTTTCTCAAGGTACTTCTGTAGATTCATAAACAAATCCTGAAAGTTCAGTTTTAATATATAACCGTTAGAATGCTGTATTTTAAGACTTAATGAGATCGATTGTTGGACTTGTACAGGTATAATCCAGCCGCAAATAACAATAAGCCTCCTGGTGGGAACTTGGGAAGCAGTCCTCTTCATGATAATAATTGCCAAGATCTAACGAAAAGGACTGAACCGGCATGTGATTGTCACCTAAACATGAACGAGAGTCTCCCCAATAATCATCACTCACGCGTCGGGAGCAATAACTTTGAAATGAGTTCTACGACTGAGAATAAAGCTTTCACAAAGCCTGGAGCTCCAAAAGTGAGCTCGGCAGGATCTTCATCGGTAAAGCAGCCTCTACCTTGTGATCATCATCATCATCATCATCACTCGTCCTATAATCCTGTCCACATCCCTGAGCGGAAGTTACAGCCAAAACGTGGATCCTCAAATGAGGCGACTGAAGGTAACAACAACGGAGTGAATTACAGTGTGAATGGAAGTGGATCAGGAAGTGGTCATGGAAGCAATGATCCATATGGAAGCAGCAATGGCATGAATGCTGGAGGGATGAATACGGGGAGTGGTAATGGTGCTGGCGGTAGTGGTGATGGCAGTGGAAGCGGCAGTGGAAGCGGGACTGTGGCAGATGAAAATAAGATGTCTCAAAGAGAAGCTGCTTTGACAAAGTTCCGTCAGAAGAGAAAAGAGAGGTGCTTCAGAAAGAAGGTAACTTCTTGATCAACCTAATGTTTAGATCTTCTGTTTAACATTTAAGATACAAACGCAAACGCAAACGATGATAGACACTTAAGATGTTAATAGCTTCCACAAAGGTTATAACTCTATATAACAGATTTAAATCCACTGTAGTTGAGATCTTGTTAACATGTATGTAGTCCTCACTCATAAAAATGTGGTTTTATTTTTTTCTCAGGTACGATACCAAAGCCGGAAAAAACTAGCAGAACAACGCCCTCGTGTCCGTGGCCAATTCGTACGTAAAACAGCCGATGGAACGAATGACAACGACATAAAAAACGCTGAGGATAGCTGACAGGAAGATCTCTACGAAACCAACACTTACGAGCCTAAAAAAATATATTTGGTAACCTTCTCATCATCTTTGTTGGGACCCTATCAACAATCAATCAATCTATCACCGGTTTTTAACAGAACTTTCATTAAAGTCTGATTCTTTGATATTACTAGTACAACAACTATTCCACGAAACAAGGACACGACAGACATTTGATTGTTTGTTAGTTGTCGTCGTATGGTCTGGTTTGTGGATTCAGGACAAAGGAGTAGGTTCATGAATTGTAGATGTTGTAAACTTGTAAAACAATAACCCCTGGTTGTATATTTTTTGTATAAGCTTTGTTTTTGGAGACGAGTAGAGGACACAGTCTCGTATTGTATTTTAATGTATCAGGCATTATCTCTTCTTGTATGATATAGCATGTGTATTGCAAAAATTACTTAAATAAAACTGTTAGTTTCAGCTTCTCTGTTTATCACATTTTTTTTCTTGACATTAGTAATCTCATACAGTATTCAATTGACATGAAACTATTTGATTGTTGCGTATTTAAGAAAATTATCAAGGTGAAATTTCATGGGTAGTTGATGATGGGATGATGATCGAAATTAATTTTAATATAAGTCAAAGTCAAACACGTAATATGGGACATTAATTTGTATCACAAAACATTTAAATTTAGAAAGAAAAAAATAATAAAAATCCAGCGAGTGACGTGCTCTTTTGCATTTTCAAAGTTCTGGGCTTTTCTCTCTCTCTCTGTCTCTCGCTTTCGAGATCAGTCGAAAGGAAGAATCATCGGAAGAAGAAGAAAGAGAAGCTAATGGGTTGGATCCCGTGCTCTGGGAAATCAAATGGGAAGACTAAGAAAAGGAGCAACAGTGACGAAAAGCTCAGCAGGAATTGCTCTCTCTCTACTTCAGGTATTGAGCGATTCTCAATTTACATCTTTTTCGATTCCCTTACTAGGACAAAACTCTAGAAACTCGTAAAGCTGTTGTCTTTAGTACCTCCCTTGTCTGATTCCCCTGAGCTAATGCTGATTAGGGTTTTTGACTTTTTTTTTTTTAAGAAAGAAGATTTGTTATTACTTCGATTCAGTAGCTTCATACTCTTTTTTATCCTTGCTTTGATCCACACTTATGTTAGTATCTTTACGGTAACATCACAGATTATTATCCTCTAGTGGTAGTGTCTTCTGAGCTAATGCATGTTTTTGCTTTACTTCGAGAGCTCGTGTTGGTAGTGTCTTTTGCATTAGTCTTAGTGTAAATGGGTCTGTTTGTTACTATTAGTGGCCTTTCGCCATCAACGATGATGACTTTTGATTTTTGACTCAGAGAAGTTTTTATTGCTATATAAAGTTTGATCTGTTGGTCCTGCTGTTTAAAGCGTTAGATACTTTTGCTGAGTGATCTTATTTCTTCTGGCTTTCTTTCTTTCTTTTTTTTTGTTGGTAGAGAAATCTAAGGCCAAATCGTCTGTGAGTGAATCCAAAAGCAGAGGGTCTGATAACATTGTGGCACAAACATTTACATTCTCTGAGCTAGCCACTGCCACTAGAAACTTCAGGAAAGAATGCCTTATTGGGGAAGGCGGATTTGGTAGAGTTTACAAAGGTTACTTAGCAAGCACTAGCCAGGTTCGTTTCTTTCTTTTCTTCACTCTTTTGAAAGTTAGTAGCAGTCAGTGAAAAGCTTCATGGACATCGTTATTCATTTGTAGACAGCGGCTATCAAGCAACTTGATCATAATGGTTTACAAGGAAACAGAGAGTTCCTCGTTGAGGTTCTCATGTTGAGCCTTCTTCATCACCCAAATCTTGTGAACCTAATCGGTTATTGTGCTGATGGAGATCAACGGCTTCTTGTCTACGAATACATGCCTCTAGGTTCACTTGAAGATCATTTGCACGGTATGCACCTCTTAATATCACATATGCCTATGACTACTACATTTAGATCATCAAAAAGCATATAAATTTATATTTTTTTATCCAGACATTTCACTTGGTAAGCAGCCACTTGACTGGAACACCAGAATGAAGATAGCTGCAGGTGCTGCTAAAGGGTTGGAGTATCTGCACGACAAAACCATGCCTCCAGTGATCTACCGTGATTTGAAATGCTCCAACATTTTGCTCGGCGATGACTACTTCCCGAAGCTATCTGACTTCGGTTTGGCTAAACTTGGCCCAGTGGGTGACAAGTCTCATGTTTCCACTCGTGTTATGGGAACATACGGATACTGTGCTCCCGAGTACGCAATGACAGGACAGCTAACACTCAAATCAGACGTTTATAGCTTCGGTGTGGTTCTTTTGGAGATCATAACCGGTAGGAAAGCCATAGACAATTCTAGATGTACTGGAGAACAGAATCTGGTCGCGTGGGTAAGATATTAAAAAAAAATGAAAACAAACTTTGTTTTCTCTCTCTATTGATTCTTCTTTCTATAGTTGTCTTATATGAAATGCTCTGTTTTTTCAGGCGAGGCCTCTGTTTAAAGACAGGAGGAAATTCTCTCAAATGGCTGATCCAATGCTTCAAGGTCAATACCCTCCGAGAGGATTGTACCAAGCCCTTGCCGTGGCGGCAATGTGCGTGCAAGAGCAGCCGAATCTGAGACCTGTCATTGCTGATGTTGTCACCGCACTCACTTATCTCGCTTCCCAAAAGTTTGATCCTATGGCTCAGCCAGTCCAAGGCTCCCTTTTCGCTCCTGGGACTCCACCTAGATCAAAGAGGGGAGTCTGAAAAAACAAATCTCAGTGCCGTGTGAGTTATTTACACTTTTAGACCGATTCCGAGCTGTCTTCCTTTTTTTAAAAATCGGGATGGGTTTCAGACTAAGCATGAAAGGAGTTTGTTTGTAGATATGTGTAAGAAGAGGGATATTTCATATAGAAGCCGGTTTGTAATGTTTGTTATAGGTAATGAGTCTTCACATGTAATGTAATGTTATGTAGCAACTGCTTTAAAATGTGACAATATTTTATTATATTGTATTATTCAGTAATGTATCTGTTTCATTCCAGAATCACTGTACTATACTATAGTTTCAATAACTTAATGTTAGAAGATTTTGATTGTATTACCATCATCTGTGTTTTTATAGGCGAAAATGTAAAAGTCCATATGCTGTAAACTGTGATGCAAGTGTAGCAATAGAATCATAACAGTAGACTTTGTGAAGCCGTCAAAGGCTCTTAGTCTCTCAAATTATTGTATTATATCATATAGTTTCAACACTATTCGCTTTGTGTTGGATAGATAACAATATTACGACTGACTTTAATTATACATCTTAGTTCATACACTTTTACTGCTTAGTGCTCCTTCCTTACTGCAAATGCAAGAATTAAAAGAAAAAACAAGAGTAAGATTCAGAGACGCTGAAACAATGAGTTTGCATCCTAATTATAAGACTTTTTTGTTACCATGAGTTTTCTCTTGAAAATCTCCACAATCTCCTTAGAGTCGGTCTTTGTTTGTGCATAGGCATCAATCTTGTTCATTTCCTGCAAACATAATATTAATCGGTTTAGTATAATCAATCATTTCACACTTAACATGGAAGATTACATATATATATATATATACCTCGATCCAAGCTGATAGTTTGGGACGTTCTGCAGTAATTTCACACTTGAATAGTTCGTTGAGTACGATTTGAAACCTTTCAATGAAGGGGATATAAGCGATATCAACCTGAAACAATAGATTTTAAGATGATGACAAAAGAAGAAACAAAGGATCTCTCACAAGATATCAAATAGAGAGAGAGAGCCTTTACCAAGCTAAACTGGCCGAGGAAGAATGGTCCGTCATCAAACTTGTATAGAGAGTTTTCCAGATAATCCAACACAGGTGCTGCATGCAGTAAGAAACATTGATATTTTCTTATATTATTTGCTTCCAAAAGGGCACGAAACTTTGAAGAGTTTTTAGAGAGAGTCTCACCAGTTTCTTTAAAAGGATCACTTTTGAGGGACGCCCACATAGTCTTGATGAACGTATCAGTGTACTTCAACAACTCTTCGCCAAACTCTCTTTTTGTTTGATCCTCGGGGAAAAAAAGCGAAGGACCCTCAAAACTGTTATCGAGATACTTGATCAGATCAAGACTCTCACCTATGATTTTCCCATAGTGCTCAAGTGCTGGCACCTGCAATGAGATTAGTATTTTAACTTGGGAACCATATAGTAATATTACTTGATAATGGATAATAAGGTTGTGACCTTGTTTTCTGGATAGACTTTGTCCTTGTACCAAGCAGGCCTATTCCCAAGATCTAAAGGAACTAGTTTAATCTTTTTTTGCAGACCCTACAATCAATCAAAATCCAAAACAAAACCCAAAATCTTACAATAACAGTTTTACAAAAAAAAAAGACAGGAGTAGTTTAAAACTGCATCAAGGACATTAGATTTGTAATACCTTAAAGTTTCTGGTGATCCAAACACGTTGAGCATATGGACAACCGTAGCTTGTGTACAATCTTTTTTAACAAAAAAACAATATAAAGATCACCAAATAAAAAACAACATAAGCAACTACTAAAACGAAGGAAGAAAATGAAGAACCTTGTGGTTCCGTCGAACAGAGCGGGTGGATCGGCTGTGGCATCGAGCGGAGCTGGGCGATCCTCTAAAACACTGTGTGGATCAAAACAAAAGAAACCAAAAATATGAAATTTTCAAAGAAAAAACACACAATCCCAAGAGTTAAGAAGAAGAAGAAAGCTTACGAAGGAGAAGAAGCCATGGACGAAATGTATTCGAAGAATCTGATGATTCTACACAGACACGGGAATCTGACGATAAGCAACGCTAATAAGAACCAGAGTGTGGAAGCGTTACATATGAGATTACACTTGTCGTCGAACACGTGGCAGTTCTAGTGATATTTGTCGGTAATACATAGTGGGCTCTAGTGGATTCGGTTAAGTAAGGGTTAAGGCCCATTTTTTAAACATAAAACCATGCACAACTTCTTTTTTTTTTGTCAATGGTATATTTTATTAACTTGAAAGCCAAGTAATTACATAGTTTTGGTTATGTTCTCTTGCTAACTTAGCTCTCTCGTCTACACTATGTAACCATATTCTAGAGATATAGTGAAAAGTGAAATCTTGCTCCTTTGATAAAGAGTAGATGTCTTGTATCATAGAATGTGCTTCAGTGATACAGACGTTGCTGAGAGTTTCCATATTCATCCCCTGCTTGATCTCATCAATGACTCTTTTGCAGTCACTGAACAGAGCTACATTGGTGAATCTCAAAGCTCTAAGTTGCTGTGTCGCCATTCTCATTGCTAGTGCTTCTGCTTCGAACGCCGTATTTGTAGGTTGGACTGATGAGGAACCTTGCAGTATTTGGATGCCTTGTATGCTATATAAGGACCATCCAATACCACTAGGTTCCGTTTGATTTTTCCATGAAGCATCCACTAGACAGTAGTACTGAGCGGTTTGAGGAATCACCTCTGCTAGAGTTATTTCTCGTGGACTTGAGTTTCTAACAGGTTGCCACTGTTGTTCTTCTTGTGCCATTGCCTGTAAACCATGCACAATTTTCACTGTTTACATTTGCATTTTTTTTTTACCATTATAAATCAAAAACTCTACTCAAGTACATTGGAGATGCAGTAATTGTACTCCTGTATATATCATTTATGCGATCATCTGATGATTGCGAATCTGTAACTTATGAAGAACATAAAAAATATATTATTTCTTATTTAATAAAAGAATATTAAAGCAATGCGTATTAATAGCTACACTCTGACAAAATATCCGTAAATTTGATTCGATTCGTTATTCGTTTGATTTGATCCAAAAAAATTCGGATATCCGTAACTTAATGAATCGAAGCAAATACTAAAATAAAATATCTGTCAAATAAGAAACAAATCAGAAATACCTATTTTTAAAAAAACAAATATCTGATCTAATCTGCAATCTATATATGCATATACATGTATATATAAAATTATCTCTATATATATTTTTAGTTATTTAATCCACTAAATTAATTATTTGGTTATTACATTTTTTAAATTATGTAGTTTTAAATAATTTGTAATGAAATAATATTATTTTATATTAAAGTTTTCCTTTTCTTTTAATATTTTTCAGAAAATGATTTTATTTTTATTTTTTTACCGGATTGACGGATCGATATCCGGTAAAATATATTGATTTTCTGGATATCTGAAAGATACATATCGAATCGAATCAAAAAAAATTAATTATTCGTATGAAGCGGATCGGATCATAGATATCCTTAAAATTTTTGATATCCATTCCAGGTACACCCATACATATTATTATGGTTGGTCTTGGACATTGTTCTAAAATCGGTATAGTTGACGCCTAAGTGTCCACCTAGGCGGTAAACCGGCATAAGAAAATTACTTTCCTAAACTGATTTATTTAAAAATCGGTTTAGTGGGTGTGTAGACCCCCGCTTAGACTCTAATTCCTACAAATCGCCTAAATCAGTTTAGTGGGTGTGTAGACTGTAGACGACCCCCTTAGACTCTACCTCCTGACGATTCTTTAAACAGGACAAAGTTAAATGAAACATTTACTTTACTTTTATATCTTTTTTTGAGTTAAGTTTCCAAATTTATATAAAAAGTTTTTTGAAATCTTTACTAATTATCTATAGCCACCCCCCACCCCAAAAGAAAAATCTTAGGTTAGCCCTGCATATTATATCCATGTTCGGCATGTGTTCACAAGCGGCAGCGACCAACATTCCAAAACTCAAAGAGGAAATGATAAAACTTAAAAAAAGAAGGATGAAAAAATGGACGGAATCCATATTTTCCAGTCGCGGAAAAGAGAGAGAAAAGAAAAATGATGACGCTATTTAATTCAGCACACAAACATTACCGGATTCTGTCCATTGCGTTCATTTTGTTTCCGATCATTGATAAGAGAAGAAGAAAATTACATTAAAAGAAATATTACATAAAAAATTCAGTCGCTCCTGTTGGTCGCAGCGATCAGTTAACGAACAGAGCTTATTTGTATTATAAAGTACATCATGAAAAAGAAAATAGCAGAAAAATGAAAAATCAAAAGTTAGAACAAAGTTCTCAACAAACCAACTTCAACATCGTACGTTACTTTTAGCAAAAAAAAAAAACATCGTACGTTACTAAGAAAGCAAACATTAAAGTTTCAGACAGTTTTTCCCCATGCTAAACACCTGTAGAGTACTGATGTATATGTGTTTAGAGTTTGGAAACTTGATTTTGGTATAGTATAGATTTTGAAGCTCTTAGCATGTAACGACTCTTCATATACTTGATGACTTGCTGTCGGTTTACTTTCGTCTGGCTATAAGCATCTATCTTATTCATTTCCTGCACAAAGTTCGTGATAACTATGTCTTTTTTTTTTTGTAAACTAAATGTGATAACTATGTCATTACGTTACATCACCTAATTTAGTGTGTGTGTGCATGAATATATATGACTGTTATATATACCTTGATCCAAGTAGCTAATTTTGGACGACCTAGAGTAATGTCATACTTAAAAGCATCTTCAAGGAGGGGTTGAACGCGTTCAATCACTGTGATAAAAGCTATATCAACCTAGGCAAAATAAAAAACATAATAGTTATGATCCATTTGGAAGTGAAGATTGCGATTTGCATTAGTAATTAATTTAGAAACCAGTTTCATTTTTTTTACCAAACTAAGCTTGCCAAGGAAGAATGGGCCTTCGTTGAACTTGTGCAAAACATTTTCCAAATGATCAAAGACCGGTGCTACAACAAAAACGTGGAGTTTTAGTGCGACTTCTAGGATTTATAGGCATAGGCTCATACATTTTAGCTTCTAGGAACTTGGGCGATTATTTCAAACTCATGTTTGCATTTGAGTTTACTATACAAAACAACATCAACTATATATGTTGACAAAAAAATTAGAACAGAATATATTGTAATTTGCAAACACAGAGGAAGTTTTTTCTTCTCATTTGTATTAAAAAAATGCAAGACCATAAAAAGCAATAAAAAGCTTGTCTTTTCATTTTTATGATAAACACACACACACACACACAAACACACACATATATATATATATATATATATATATATATATATATATATATGCCAATCAAACGTGCCAAACATATCTTACTTGATTCTTTAGCCGGGTTGCCTCTGAACGAGCCAATGACTATGTTAATGAATGTTGTATTGCTATATTTCATCAAGTATTCACCAAGCTCTCTTTTTTCAGGATCCTATAAAAAGACAAAAGCTTACTTTCCCATTAAGAATGATCACATATAGCATATGACGACAATTTTGACCCCAAAAAATAGCATATGACGACAATATATACAAGTTATTTAACATCGAATATCCGTACCTTGGGATAAAGTGAAGGCCCGTCGAAATTGCCATCAATATATTTGATCACGTCCAAACTTTCTGTAATGACTTTGCCATTGTGTTCAAGTGCAGGAACCTTAATTTTTTTTTTTTTTTTGAACTTACAGGAACCTTAATTTACAATCAAGAATTACTCTTCTCTTTCAACGAAAGTCTTCGTTACACATAAGGAAGTTTATTAAAAACAGACTGTAACTGTAAAATCATTGTCATCGAATATAGCCTCGAATAGAAAATCATTTACAATATTAAAATAATAATGATAATGTCAATGCATTGGCAAAAGCTTCATATAAGAACTGCACAAACCTTTTTACTGGCTAAACTTATTCATTGTTATCAAATGGAATCATACAAAAATCACTAGAAAATTTATGTAAACAAATTATTACATATAAAATACATAATACGATATTTGATTAATTTTTTAAAAAAGAATTTCACCTTCACATAGCTTGAGACGGTCCCATCTTCTATTAAAACTTAATCTACTGTATATATACAGATTTCATTGTAATTCTTAAGATACTAATTGAAGTTATATTTACCATGCTTGCTGGATTTACTCTCTCTTTATACCAACTTGGCTTGTTAAAGAGGTTTATAGGAACCAACTCGATTTTCTCTTGCAGACCCTGAAACTCTCAAACAATGAAATCAATATAGTTGCTTTTAAGAATAATCTTTGGTTTGCATTTACATCAGCACGTATTTTCATATCAAGAATTTACCACATTGGAAAGAGACGACACATAGACAAAAGTTTAGTAAGACTATTGATTTATTTAGCTTCGATTAGCGTATAGAGATGGAATGTCATTTTTCCATCCAAGAATAAACAAAAAATTGTCCAAGAATGACTTTGCAAAAAAAAAAAAACGTATAGCTGACTTTGATTATTTTAAGATTTATAAGGTTATATACTAATTCATGGCCATGAATAAGTGTTAACCGTAATAATCTTTGGTTGTTTAAGTATTATTTTAATATTCATCTTTGGTTGTAAACTATAACCTTTGTGCTACAGCGGATCTTGATTCCATGGCCATTGTTTATAGATTTGAAACATTTATCATATCATTAAACATGCTTCTTTGACGCAAACACAAACCAAGACACAACATGTAGACCGAAAAAAAAATCTCAAACATATGTACAGCTAGTGTAATTAACTCTTTTCATAAACAATCAAATCAAAGATTAGTACGTTAGTAAATGCATATAAAGATGACCGTTTGCAGCCTAAAGATTTAATAAAATGAGACCAGAAAAGAGGGAACAATAAATTGTACCTTGTAGTTTCTTGTAATCCAGGCACGTTGTGCATATGGAGAGACGTAGCTCATATACAACCTTTTTCGATTTATAGTTTTCGGAAACAACAATTAACAATCTAAAGTTAATCGATCAGTCCATTAAAAACGTACATCTAATGATTCATAAATACGTTTTTTTTGTAGGTTAAAGCAGGAAGCTTTAGGAAAAGGAGATAAAGAGAATACTATTGATCTTTATTCATCAAAGCTTGAGGGTTTTCAAACGTTCACTCAACATATAAATACATAACTTGAGAAGTAACTAGAACTCTGACAGCTGTTGCTCTGACAGCTATTCGACCTGATCCATAAGCACACCGTAACGGTTTCTGAGCTGCATCGTAGCTGGTAACGCCACCGTACTCTTCTCCTCTTTTGTCGTTCTGTTTTGATGTTTGACTGGTAAGGTTACCGTTGCTCTTTGTCGTGTAGTTGCAGCTTGATAATTGGGCTTTGTTGGGAACTGGCCCAATGTCTTAGTCGGATGATCATAGAGTAGCCTGTTGGGCTTAATACTCCCCCGCAAACTCGAGGTGGGCGAATGATCAACTCCGAGTTTGTATCGAAGATCAACAAAGCTGTGATGAGGCAAGGACTTCGTGAAGATATCCGCCAGTTGCTGAGCTGCAGGGATGTGATATACAATGAGAGAACCATCTGCAACCTTCTCACGAGCAAAATGGTAGTGTGTAGCGAAGTGCTTAGACTTTCGATGAAGCACCGGGTTTGCTGTTAAATGAACTGCAGACAGATTGTCGCAGTATATCTCTGCTGCATCCAACTGAGTTACTCCAACACTTTTAAGCATCAGACTGATCCAAGCTAACTCAGCTGCTGTGTCAGAAAGCGTTCTGTACTCTGCCTCAGTTGATGAGCGAGCGACAGAGTCTTGACGTTTAGCTGACCAGGAGACAAGGTTCGAGCCAAGAAACGTGCAGAAACCACCAGTTGATCTTCTAGTGTCTTGACAGCCACCCCAATCACTATCGCAATAAGCACGAACCTGAGTATCAGTGTTTGCTTCAAGCGTTAGTCCCATCTCCAAAGTGCCTTTAAGATACCGCAGGATGCGTTTCATGAGATAAAAGTCAGAGACCGTAGGTTCATGCATCTTTTGACAGACCAGATTGACTGCAAATTGGATGTCTGGTCTCGTCAAAGTAAGGTACTGTAATTTCCCAGCTAAGCTTCTGAAGTACTTGGGATTAGAGAAGAGCTCATCTTGATGTGGGACTCTATCCAACTGCAGAGGTAGTGGAGTTGGCATAGGCGCACAATCAAGCATTCCAGCAGCCTTGAGAAGATCTGTGGCGTACTTGGACTGATTAAGAAACAAGCCAGTGTCAGTAAACTGTGCTTGAATGCCCAAGAAGTAGCTCAGAGGCCCCATATCTTTCATTCTGAACATCTTCTTAAGTGACTTCAGAAGCGTCTCAACCAGAACAGAGTTGCTTCCTGTGAGAACCATGTCATCGACATAGAGAAGGAGAAACATGATATCCTGTCCTCTGATGTAGACAAACAAAGACGGATCACTTGCATCGCACACAAACCCGAACGCAATGAGATAGGAGCTGAATTTATCAAACCAAGCCCTCGGTGCTTGTTTGAGTCCATAGATGGCTTTGTGAAGAAGACACACATAGTCAGGATGTTCTTTGCTGTGAAAACCCGGCGGTTGACTTAGGATCAAACTTGTTCTGTGAGTAAGGCCTGAGATAAGGATAACATGCACTTCCAAAGACACGGAGAGAAGTGTAGACAGGAGGAGTTCCATTGAGAAGCTCAAACGGACTGATCATTTTCTCATTCACCGAAGTCGGCAGGAGGTTGCTCAAGAACGAGGCAGTAAACAGAGCTTCAACCCAAAGTTCTTGAGGCATATGACTTTGATAGAGCATCGACAGACCAAGCTCTGTGATGTACCTGTGGCGTCTCTCTGCTATGCCATTTTGCTCCGGAGTGTGAGGACAAGAGATGAAGTGTTTGATGCCATTTGCAGCCAGATGTTGAGACATGTTTTTGTTGACAAACTCTCCCCCGCCATCTGACTGAAACACACTTATCTTCTGATTGTATTGGTTTTCCACTTGTTGTTGAAACAGTTTAAAGACGGAGAATACATCAGATTTCAACTTAAGCGGATAAAACCAACAATATCTTGAGTAATTGTCAATGAATACAATGTAAAACCGGAAACCCTGAACAGATACAATCGGTGCCGGACCCCATACATCACAGTGTATTCTCTCAAGAATTCTACTTGCTCGAAAATCAGAACTAGAAAAGGGAAGTTTGCATGTCTTGCCAACTTGACACGCTTCACACATTGACTTGGAAGTCTTATTGTAGGAGATGGCCTTTATTGCAGAGAGATGCTTCAATACTTTATCATTCGGATGACCTAGACGCCAGTGCCAGACTATATCACTTGCAAGTTGCTGCCTTGAAGAGTAGAAAGACACTAGCTGAGGAACATCCAACCGGTACAAGCCTTTAACTTTGTTGCCCTGACTGAGGACCCTGCGTGTTGCCTTGTCCTTAACATACACACGAGCAGAGTCAAAAGTGAATTCACACGGGAAGTCATCAGTAAGCTTAGACACTGACAGCAGTGATTTCGTTATAGCAGGACATATCAGGACATCAGACAACGGAATATTACCTGAGCCAGTCGGAATGGAAGCAGACCCGACATGAGTGATTGGTAAGAACTCACCATTACCAACCATAACTTGATCTGAACCACCATAAGGCTGAGCAGTATCTAGATGTTGAACAGAGTTGGTGACATGGTGAGAAGAGCCACTGTCAGGAAACCATTCAGCACCAGGGTAGGCTCCATTCGGTTGTGCAGAGGCAGTCATCAACATGTTAGCTTGAGGAGGATCTTGAACAACAAAGTTCTGATCGAAGCGTTTGTAACACTTGAAGGCTGGATGACCATACTTTCCGCAAATCTGGCAAGTGGGGCGTTGATGGGTTTGGCCTTGAGCGCTGTGACCAAACTGTTGAGGAAAGCCTCTTCCTTGCGTTGAGTAAGAGCCACGGCCTCCACGATAACCTCCTCTTTGACCTCTGCCACGGTTTGAGTAGCCACCACGGTTGGTGTAGAAGGCTTGATGAGTGTTAACTTCTGCAGTAGCTTCGTAAGACTTGAGCTTTTCTTCAAACCCTGTGAGTTTGTAGACAACATCTTCAAAGCATGGACCCGGGGGAAGGTCCATAGCATGCTCAATCACGGTACATACTGACTCATACTCACGACCAAGGCCGTTTAACACACCGTAGATCTTCTCAGGTTCAGTGATAGGCGCACCAATAGAGTCCAACTGATCACAAAGCGACTTGATTTCAGAGAGATAAACAGTCATCGTTCTGTTACCTTTGACTGTTGTTTGAATGCGCCTTTGGAGATCGAGTTTCCTTGAAGCAGACACTCTGTTGTATTTTTGAGCTAAGGCAAGCCAGACATCGTGAGAGGAGTGCAAGCCGTAGACAGATTTGAGAGCATCTTCAGAAAGTGTGCCGTAGATCCAGGCGAGAATCAGTTGATCTTTCTGAGTCCAGCGAAGAAACTCAGGATTTGCAGCTTCGACATCTTGATCTCCTTCACGAACGGTCACCGTCGGAGGAGGGCGTGGGTGGGTACCAGTCACGTAGCCAAGGAGCGTCTGACTGGCTAAGAACTGCTCGAACTGGAGCTTCCAAAGGAGATAGTTACCCTCCTTAAGCTTGAGAGTAACCACATGCGTGAGTGTAAGAGACGTAACCGAAACAGGATCTGGATTACCATCCATGGCGTGATACCATGTAGGTTAAAGCAGGAAGCTTTAGGAAAAGGAGATAAAGAGAATACTATTGATCTTTATTCATCAAAGCTTGAGGGTTTTCAAACGTTCACTCAACATATAAATACATAACTTGAGAAGTAACTAGAACTCTGACAGCTGTTGCTCTGACAGCTATTCGACCTGATCCATAAGCACACCGTAACGGTTTCTGAGCTGCATCGTAGCTGGTAACGCCACCGTACTCTTCTCCTCTTTTGTCGTTCTGTTTTGATGTTTGACTGGTAAGGTTACCGTTGCTCTTTGTCGTGTAGTTGCAGCTTGATAATTGGGCTTTGTTGGGAACTGGCCCAATGTCTTAGTCGGATGATCATAGAGTAGCCTGTTGGGCTTAATATTTTTTTCCTTGAAGACGTTTTGACTAATGTTAGTATTAAAAAGAAACCTAGTGGTGCCATCGAACATAGCAGGAGGGTTGGAGGTAGCATCGAGCGAAGCTGGACCATTTCCTTCGAAACTTCTGGAGAAAGAGATAAAAGTTACAGAAGATGAGTTTACAGAGGAGACTCTATGAACTGGCATGGACACGAATATACTTACAGAGGAGAACCCATGGACGATCTCTAAGACTTTGTTGTTTGTCTCTTTCAATGTTCAAGTGTTCTTTAAGTACTATGTTTCCTCAGGTCTTTGTTTTTTGTTAAAACTGCATAGATGCTTTAAGCATACCCATGTGCATGCAGGTATCTAAATTATTTTTGCTGTAGTATCGTTTGTCAACTTATTCGTTGGGCAGCTAATATCACATGACAGCAAACAAAAAATTTAACAAATGAGTTAGTGGATAATATCAAATTATTTTTTGTTTAACAAATTAAAAATATAAAATATACCTTAACAAACATATGCGTTTGATCGGTTACACAATAATCTTTCAATTACACACAAAAATTTACATTTCAGAATGTGGCTAATTGGTTGGATTGTAAGACTTTCTAGAACATTATTTTTCTCGTGCTGTAACTTTTAAATTATTACCGATATATCTTACTAAAACCATGACAATGGCCAGGGCTAGCATGTATAAAGTATAACGGATCTGATAAAGACATGTCTATATATTGAGATTCATATATATACATAAGAATATGAATATTCTGTTTTGCTTGTTTTCGCTCTGCTTGTGCGTTGTGTTTAGCCAGGGGCCGAGCAAGGGACCTCCAATAAGGTTAGACTTCCAAGCGGAATTTTTATAAGGCGATAGAAGGTATTGGAACCAATTCGGATTTTGAAAAATAAAATGTCTATACATTGAGACTTGCATACACTGATACACACATTGTATACAAAAGTTCCACATAACATTTTTTTAAATGATATGCTCCACATAACATTTATTAAGAACGATGCGAAATGGTTGAAATCCAGACACTTGTAGCACACACACGTACATAGTAACGTTCACACACGATCTTCTTCATAAGCCAACATGGCCGCGCGATGACTCGGTATACAATTTTACTGCATAAGGAAACCGTAATCGATTAACTTTGGTTATCAGTGTTAACCGGACTAAGTAAGACCGGACTAACCAAATTTATTTTCCTTTTTTCGTTTTCCCCTTTTTATAACGTGTAAACTCGATTAAACCCATTGTGTTAAAAAAAACTCGATTAAACCCCAATATTTTCGGTTATTTTTTTGTTTGTTCAAAACGTTTTTTTTTAGCTTGAAGAACTTTCAAAAGAGTTTGTAACAAACAAAAACATAAACAAAAATCAAGAGAATTTAGGTTTAAATAGTTTGGTTTGATTTCGGTTGTGGCCATGGCTAGTTTAATTTAACAAGAAAAACTGCAACTGAGTTTTTTATTTTTTTTATTTTACTGAAGTTTTCAATATCATTAACTGAATAATGAAATATTTGATTACAATAGAAATTGAAATCCTAGTTGCTTAAAATAAAGGAAGATCTAAAGATGTTCACAGGAAACATAACTTAGAACTAAAGCATTGCCACAAGTTTTTTCCATTTAGTGACTGTTAAATATTATTCATCAAAAAAAAAAAACCATTTGTACATCTGATAACCTTTTGAGTTTTTTTTTTTTGAACACAACCTTTTGAGCTTAAATTGTGGAATAAAGAATAAAACGAATTCTTCTAAGCTAAACTTTTCATCTGGATCCAAACCGAGTAATTTTCAGGCCACGGTTTGGTTCATTTTAAACGACGACGTACTTCCTATGGTTCATTTTAAATGAATAGTCTTCCTAAATATGTGTGTTTTAGAGTTTAAAAACGCGATTGGTACTGTAGAGATTTAAAAACTCTTACCATGAACTTCTTGAAATAATTAATGACATATTCCGAGTCGGTTTTGGTCTGCGTATATGCAACCATCTTATCCATTTCCTGCGCATGATACTTTGAAGTAAACTACGCAGCTTAATTAATCATATAAAAGCCTTAATGCGTATTGAGTGTATACCTCAATCCAAGCAGCTAGTTTTGGACGTCCAGCAGCAATATCGTACTTGAAAACTTCGCCGAGGAAGACTTGAAATCGTTGGACGAATGGAATATATGCGACATCAACCTTATAAAATCGAGAAAAGTTTTATCCATTTTGAAGCTAAAGGTTCACATTTAGCACCTATTAAGATAAAAGGATTTATATATACCAAGCTAAGGTCGCCGAGGAAGAATGGACCATCCTCAAACTTTTGTAAAGCATTTTCCAAGTGATCGAAGACAGATGCTGCATACATTAAAACAAATATTTTCAGCTTCTAATGACTCAAGTTGCGATGGGATAACTTTATTGTTTCAAAAGAAATATTGGTGTTTACCTAACAAATTAAACAAAAAGATAATCGTATAGTAATTCGAACTATCAAACATTTTTCAGTTCTTCAAGTACTTTTGGCAAACACTCTGCTTGCATTTGATTCATAACTAACTTCCAAAAATATTGACTAAAGAGCTGCAAATTAAACACATATGTCGCCTAATAAAACTAACGAGTCATAAGGAAATCAACTAGATCATGACCCGCTCTACCGAGCGGGAGTCAATTTTTCTTTTATCTTTGTTTCTATTAAATTTACTAAATGTTATACATGATTGCAATGTGTATTAATATAAAATTTTGATAAATAACAATGTGTACTAATGTGTTTAAATAAGTAATGTGTTTAATTACTAAATTTGATTTTTAAATTTTATGATAACGTGAAGTAGATTTTTATATATATTATTTAAAATATATAGTGCTATATATTTTGTATTTTCAACATTTATCATATAAAACTTACACTGAGGTATTATTTATATGAAAATATGTGTAACATAATATATAAATATATTATATAAACATATCTACGATTTTCGCAAAGGCCATGCGCACCCGCACGGGTTTTATTTTTAAAATGTATTCTATATTGTTTAGTTTTATGTAGTATCGAGTTTGTATAATTCAATTTTGTGTTTAAAGAACAATATCAAATATGTCTTTATGTAAAAATAACACTTTGCAAGCGCGAGTTGTGTCTTTTTATTGTAACACAAAATTTTATATAAAACTTATGTTTTTTTGTACATTACGAAATTTAATTTTTTAAAATAACTATTACATAATTTCAAAGTGAATTTTATCTCTGAGGTCTAATATATTTTGTGTGTAATGGTTCAAAGCATTTTCGATATATATTATATTTCAGTTTGGTTTGTTTTTAGTATTATTGTATAAGTATAATACTATACAATATTACTATATTCTATACAATATATAAAGCTATGTGTTATTTGTTTTAGAAAGTACATCAGGCCCAACGTAGTTAAAGAATAATCATATCTTTATGTATGTGTCTGTGATTTATCTACTTAATGTTATTCGTACTAATAAAATCAATATGACCAATGAAAGTATACTGATCAATTTAAAATGAATTGTATAAGGTAATTCTAAAACGATTAATATTTTTAGTATTTTTAGTATATATCTTATTTAAATCGATATGTAATAAATGTGAAAATCATATATGGAATATGGACAAAAGAAGAATTGTATTTAAGGAAATACATCAATGCAAAGTTAGACTATAGTACATATTATATATAAAGAATGGGACATTTAATTTAAATATATGAGGTCCACCTTTAAAATCCACATAGAAGAAGTTGTAATGTTTCTGATTTAATAAGATAAGATCTTACCCGTATCTTTAGCCGGATCACCTTTGAAAGAGTCAAACACAACTTTAATGAATGTTGTATCAACATATTTCAACATGTCTTCACCAAAGTCTCTCTTTTCAGGATCCTAGACAAAAGAAATGATCACATCGAAGGGTTATTACATAACCTGACAAGATCAACAAGTTATAACGTCAAATATGTACGTGAAGGAAATCTAAACACAGTCTTACCAGGGGGTAAAGTGAATGTCCCTCGAAATTACTATCCACATATTTGATTAAATCTAGACTCTCCCCCATGATTTTGCCATTGTGTTCAAGAGCAGGCACCTACATATATCATTGTTACGATTCTAGACTCTTATATTGTCACTTATAAGGAACCTTAAAATATAAGGACTTCAAATATCGGTCGATCAAGATGGATATTTGATGGGAGACATTTTCTTGTGTGATTTCTAAGAGAGAAAATAAAGGTCTTATACCTTGTTTGCAGGGTTTACTTTCTCCTTGAACCAAGCTGGTCTATTAGGAAGGTCTATAGGAACCAATTTGATCTTCTCTTGCAGACCCTTTAACCCCCAACACCAAAAACAATTAGACACTGGTACTTTTAAAAGAAATCATGTCATCATATACAAAAAAAAGAAGCTGAAACCAAAGTAAAAGAAAAAGAACAAGTACCTTGAGGTTTCTGGTAATCCAAACACGTTGTGCGAATGGGCAGGTATAGCTTATGTACAACCTTTATTGTCTCCATTTTTGAGTATTGAATAAAACTAAGGTTAGTGCAACCCATCAATAGCTCATGGACAATATTTTTTTGAAGCTTAAATAAATTAGTAAAAAAGAAAAACCTCGTGGTTCCGTCGAATAAAGCAGGTAGATCGGAGGTAGCATCAAGCGGAACTTGACGATCTTCTACCAAACTTCTCCCAATAAACAAAAAGGAAAAGAAGATAAAGTTAGATGTTAACACAAGAACCACTTTATGTAATCACGAAACCTGATAAAGTTAGAAATCCCATGAAAACAAGAAGAGGAAACCAGAAGCCGATTAAGATTCGAGGAAAATCACGAGGAAACCGAGAATCTTATTCTTACAGAGGAGGTAAAGCCATGGATATGATCGATTCGCTTCAGAGGATTACTAAAGATAGATGATGTGTGTTTTTATACATGAATGATCGATCAAACATATAAAGCCACTTATATAACACACACTCGATGAAAAGCATGGTTCATGCTTACTGGACCAGCTAACAGTAACAGGTGGAGCGTCAATGTTTGATGCTCTCTGGCGTTGAATTGTCCAAATGTGCTTGTCATCGTCAGTGTTCAAAACTTCAAAGTAATAATTAAGAACTAAATACCGAAAAACTGAAAGCATGGTTCATGGTGCTTACTGGACCAGCCAACAGTAACAGGTGGAGCGTCAATGTTTGATGCTCTCCGGCGTTGAATTGTCCAAATGTGCTTGTCATCGTCAGTGTTCAAAGTAATAATTAAGAACTAAATACCGAAAAAATGTTCGAAACCTTTTTTTGTGAGCTATGTTAATTTGATGTGATAATCCTTTTTCTGTGTATAAAATTTAAAAAGCTAAAGTTGGCTTATCAGTTGTTCTTTTGTTAAAAAAAAATTATTACTCCAATTGAACTTGAAAAATAAAGAAAGAAGGGTGGTGTGACTGGTGTCCATACCATCCACGCCGTTTTAAGCGACCTTACCTAACCATCTATGTTCGATTTTGTATAGATAGATATATAAAGAATAGCTTAATTATTAAATGATGGAACTAAACTTATTGTAGATATAATACAAAACAATAGTTGCAAATGTTGAATATTCCGATTTGACAAATTATCCACATGGCGATGAAGTTCCGGCGCCTCTTTCTTTCGTCCGTCTCTGGAAAAGCAAAGCCACGTTAGTAGACACGTGTATCTCATGCATTCAAGCTTATCCGTGTATTTTGGGCTGAATGAAATTATGTTTGGGCTTGATTCTGTTTGTATCAAATTAGCCTTCGGGCTTGGAATATAAAAAGGTTGACAAAAAGACAAATTATCCAACATGGCGTATTAGGCTACCCACTTTCCATTGTACCTACTTCATTTAATGGACCAACCAACCCATTTTGGGCTTAGTTACACCTTTCAAGTGAAGTTAACAACGAGTGCTCTATGAGTGGGCTGGTAAAGGCAAAGTCAAATATCAAGTAATCGCCTGAACGTGTGATGATATTATTAATATATCGAAAGGTAAAGTACCAACTACCAAGTGATACCTGCATTATGCATTGCATACGAGAGATTTGTGCGTGACAAAATCGTTCGGGGTATTTATTTAGATCCGATTCCGACCGGCTCATAATAGTACTACAGAAAGTACAAACGATACGACCCCTTAGTTAATTCGGGTGACCAATCGCTCGACCTGGCCCGTAAGATTCAATTTTAAATAGAAGGACGGCCCGGCCCATAAGAATGAATTGACGAGATTACCCCCTTCGTATGAGAGCTTTATATAAATACCTGAGAGACAGTCTCTTTGTTTTCTAACCCTTTTTTACAGACTAAAAATCGATCTTTGTAAGAAAATATCTTCTCTCGATCCCGTTCACGTGTTTGTATTCCAATGGCGAGTAACGGAGTTAACGACACGGTTACGGTGGCGAACGGCCCAGGGATTGAAATCCCTAAGAAAATCGTTGACCTCAACATTGCGGAGACGGATGAGATTCTCGACGGAGAAGTCAAGGGACTATCTGATGTTTCTGGTGAAGCCGACACCAAGGCTATTGGATCGACGACTGCGGCGGCTGGGGATGATGTATCTCCTCCGGCGGATGATGATGTTCAGAAGAAGATTCGACGTGCTGAGAGGTTTGGTGTTTCGGTTAAGCTAACCGAAGAGGAGAAGCGCAATTCTCGTGCTGAGAGGTATCATTATGGTTACGAAACCGATTCTCTTCTTCTTCTTCTTTTTATCTGTTTTCGAAATCTATCAATCTGAGGATTGTTTTTTTAATCATTGTCGTATTTTAACTCTCTACACAGGTTCGGTACTGTAGCAGCAGCGGTGAAGGACTCACAGGGAACGAAGAAAGCAGAGGAGGACTTGAAGAAGCGAAAGGCTAGAGCTGACAGGTAGGTTCTTGCTTTGGTTTTAAAAGGAAAGTTTGAGTTTCTTACTGGATTTATATTTCAATCAGATTTGGTGTTCCTCCATCATCAACCACTACTAAAGTTGATAAGACTGAGGAAGAGGCGAAGAAGAAAGCTAGGCTCGCTCGTTTTGGGAAGGATACTACTAAAGTTGATTCTGCTGAGGAAGACAAACGCAAAGCTAGAGCGCTCAGGTATTTTTCCAGTGCAACCTGAATTATCTTTGTACATGAGGTTTTTTGTAGTAGTAATGTGTCAATAATGTGGTTTTGTGATTTTGCCAATCTTTAGGTTTTCGAAACCTGCTTCTGAGTCATCTTCAGAGTTACCTGGCAAGGTAGCCCTTAACATAAGTTTTCTTCTCTCATCTATTAGATTTAGAGAATAAGTAGAAGAGCTAACAGTATTTTTTTTTGTTTCTCTTTGTTTTCACAGGAGGCACTTGTTTCAGGAAACGCTGCCTAACGTTCTTGAATAAAGTTTCTTCTTTTAGTTAGGTGAGTTTCAACTAAATACTTATGAATGCATTGCTAAAATTTTAGTAGTGTCTGGTTGTGTATCTAACTTGCCAATCTTTTGTTTTGGCAGGTAGTTTGCTAAGCGTTATGTAATTCCCTCTCTGGCTGCTTGATTGATTCTCCCTTTATTTCTGCAATTAGAAGTCCGTCCCCGTGTGTAGTATCTTAATTAAAGTCGCAAGTTTGGTCGTGGTGGAACAATGATTCTCTCAGATGGTTGGAAGCTAAGCAAGTTGTCACCGGATGAGACCATGAGAAATCAACAAGTAACCTGTAGTTCTGATTGTCTTAAAAAGGCAATTATCAATGTGTTAGGACTTAGGTCCTAGGAATTCTGAAGTGGTTGGTGTTGACTTTTTTTCCATGTTGCAGGTGCTTGAAGTGGTAAGTGTAGATTAAACTCATGTTCGTACCAAGCTTGTTAGAAATTACTAGTGTTGATTGTTTTTGAGTTGTTGTGCCAATGCGCTTTTCTTGAAAACCAAGCTTAAGTTGCTAGCTTATCTATCAAAGTAAGTGCTGGTCGTGTGTGCTTGATTGCGAATATCGCGTGCAAAATAGATCCCATTACCTTATGTTCGTTGTTGGTTTTGCTTATTAATATATATAATATAACCTGTCAAGCCACTACTTCAGAGTTCCTTTGTCATGTAAGACATATCATTAGAACACTAGAGGGTACTTGTTGGTTTCCATATCTCTGGTCTCTGTGGCAGTTGAAGAGAAGAGAGCCTCCTCAGACGCTGACTTTTTGTTTGGATTCGGACTTAACTGGCTTTCTGATGCTACACAATTTCTCATGTGTCTGTAATAGATTTTAGATAAAACTTTGTTCATACATTTTGAATCAAGCAGCCAGATATACTTTTATGAAAGGGAATGTAATGTTTAGTTTTGCTTCTTATTTTCAATTATTTTGCCTGTGCCTAAACGCTAATATGCTGCAAGGTAATCTGACAATTAAATTTTACTAGCATTGACAGAGATGATGATGTTGCCCTCTTGTATAATTTGCATACCGGGGTAGCATTTAAATTTATGTTCCTTAAAAAAAGAACATAACAGAGATCTCTCTGTAATTTGAAAATATTGTTCTAGCTATACTACTGGTGGTTCGTGCTCTTGACTCCCAGCATTTTTTTGCCTCAATGCATTGGGTAGCCACCTCTTACTGACAGTGGAGGAGCCCAACCATTGGCTTGAACCATTTGGTGATCGAGATACACCACAATAACGGTTATATCGTCATGGAAATGCCTTCTAACACCAGGATTGATCTCTTTCAGGTCTGAGTATCTCATCTCTCTTTTCCTTGCTGCTTCCTTCAATGCAGCTTTGAGTAGTCTCCTTGCCACTCCCTGGAGATTGTCAACATATTAGCAAATATATTTATGCGTGCAAAATTGTACAACAGAGAGGTATCCATTGGGATATGATTGAGACTTACTTTGCGAGGGGAACTATGTACAATATCAACAGCTTCCTGGTTGCTAAGATGCTCCCAAAGCCCATCTGAAGCTAGAATCATAAACTTGTCTTCTGCTTTAAGCCTAGTAACCGTGACTGATGGATCCGCACTAAGTATTGGCTTGGTGAAATGTTCTGCTACTCTGTATTTGGGCAGCAGTGGCTCTCTGTTGAACTCTGCTGTTTTGAGGTATGCATCACCTATTGATTTCGTGACCTGGTTAAATGTAAAAAACACATTTGCTTGTGAGTTCTTTTACAGCTTGATGCCAACTAGTTTTTCAGAAACTGTTATTATCATGTAATGGTTTACCTGGATGATGCCTTTCACACGCCACATCCGGTGTTTCATCACAAGAATGTTGGGGTCATTAGGATGCATTGACCATAGCTCTTGCCTCGCAGACTCTACATTGGCATTGTGCTCTACTGATAGCTGAACAGCTCTCACTCCGCCTCTCTCAGATCTTCCCAACACAGCCCTCGAGTCTCCTGCGTTTGCAATATACACCACTCCGTTGCATATCACTCCTGCCAAGCAACATGACCCCACAGATGCCATATGTGGGTTCTTCCGCCATTGCTTCTTCACCGCCTTGAGAAAATCTTCTTCTGTCTCTGCAAATGCGTTCCTGATCACCTCCGCTGAAACCTCTCTACCCTCAGAGGCATACTCTGTTGATGCGTGTAACCTGAGCGTTAGTGTGTATGACAGTTTCAAGAATGAAAAAAGGGCGTTGTGTGTGTGTCTTACTCTTTAAATTTGGGAAGAGGTTGTCTGCAATGAATCTGGAAGCCTCTGGACCTCCATGTCCATCGTAAACTCCAACAAAAGTTCCTTGAACTGCAAGGTTGTTGAATGTCAATGGCCCTGATTCGATCTGACACTGATCCTCCATCACACTGTTGGCTTGGATCATTGCCATGGAAAACTCTCCAAAGGCGTGAAGGCCAAGATCCTTATACCATGTCAAGCCATCATTCTTTGTAGGACTGATCTTGCTTCTCTCTGTACCGGAACCTATTCTCCAACAGGATTTATTCATCTTTGTAGGGGGAGTGATAACAAGTATTAGCAGTGCTGGTTGTTGAATTATAAGTTTCAAGACCATATATATATATAGCTGAGGAAGAAGTAGAGTAAATAGAAGGTGTTGGATTTGGAAGTTGAAACCCATGAGAAATGGCCAAAAAAAAGTATGGGTCAAAAGAACTGAAAGAAAAAAAATTAAATGACTCTGAGAGTTAAAGACAAGACGGCAGTATAGTTTAAAGTGAATAGTCAGAGATTCTCCGCTTTACTGTTCGGTGTTGATTCTTGTCTTAGTATGGGTTAAGTAAAAGCTGCTGTACTCTACTTTCTGCTATATTTTTAATTCACGGGATGTTTTTCCCTCTGAGATTATCTTATCCTTTTCATACGTAGAAGAGGTTAATCTTGTAAACTTGGGATGCAAGAATGTTTACAGCCAAAAATATTCATATGATGATGTTTGTTTTAAATAATAAACTCAGGATGAATTCGAGTCTCGGTAACCATGTGGTTAAAATTGAATTTCAAGTGGTGCTAAAGTCTTCAATAGTAAAAACTGACTTTATAATACAATGGGGAACTAGACTGAAACATAGAGACTAGGTTCATGGTTCATGTAATCAGGATCACAGTAATGGTGGTGGTGGTGCGTCTCATCTTTTGTAACTTTATGTTTATTGCTGTTGTTTTGCAGTTTGGTAATATGTGGGAAGAAAATGGATAAGAAGAGATAGGTCAAAGGATGCATGTGTGAGACAGAAGAGGGTGTGGGTTTTTGGAGCATTGAACTTGGAACCCATTAAACAAGAGCTGAGAAAGACTGATGAGAGAAGACATTTTGTGGGGCGAACGAGGAACACTCTTAGCTGTCTTAGCCCCTACAGCTTTTGCCCTTTTCTCTCAATCTCTTTTGTCTTCTTTAATGACTAGCTAGTGAGATCTAGATAAAAATTTATTTCATGGATTATGGGGTTGTAATGAATTTTCCAAAGAGGATGGATCATTTTAGTATTTTTCCTAAGTTCCAACTTTTTGGCCCTTCTTCTTCCTTTTCTTCCATGACCCTCCTCTTCATTGGCCTTCTCTGTCTCTTCTCTCCTCGTTTTCTGTTCATAAGATTCCATATATTGATGTTAGGGTAGAGAGAAACACTGTCGTGTGTTGATCGATATATAACATTGATGACTAGTTAATATCATCTAATAAAAAATACAATGAGGAAGCTTGCTTGAATATCGTTCCTCCGTCTTGTATACCTTTGTGTTGTGCACATTAGTTGTTAGTGGGGCTCATATTTCATTCATTGCGGATATTAGATTTTGCATATGACGGTTCCACTAGTTAGATAAGGCCAATCTCATCAACTGGTATATAGGCTAGATCATGCGACTTTGGCTCATAATTTGGATAAAATTTAATGATATAGATCTAAAATCAAATCAAGGATTAAGACAATCAAGTGTAGAATAGTATATTAGAAAAATAGAAAGAATGGTCCAGGTACATTTTCTCTTTATCATATCATATAACTTTCATATATGGACCGTTTAAATATTGAACATGTGGCCTTGAAACTTATTGAAGAGTCCTTCTGTCCTTGAACACACTATTACAGTACATTGTATTTATCATGTGTTCTGGATATGATTCCCATCTTATTACAAAGTTAAACTAACTCAGTCTCATTTTAATTAAACAATATAAGAAATAAATGATCAAATATAAATAGAACACGTTCATACATGTACAATTTTTTTTTTAAAGAGTTATGGTAACAACTGGTCCATTTATGCTGCACTGTGTGTTTTGTCTTTTGGTTGAGGGAGCATGGATGTCAGTCAGTCTATCTCTTTAACTTCTTACTTTTTGTTTTTTTTTTGGTTTAACATTGAGCTTACCATTGTTAGTTAACGTGTCCCTTGTTTTGGTAATACGTAAAGAACTATCCATATGAAGAAGTGCAGCTACAATTCAGAAACCTCTCACAGAAATTGATGTAAACTAAATGTTAGTATAGTATGAAATGAACTATCTACACACCTATTTTCAAAAAAAAAAAAACTATCTACACACTTAAGGACCAACTTTTTACATACATTCTTCTTCCCGTTTATCCCTAAATTAGTTTCTAAATTTCTTTCTTTTTAAATTCACATAGTAATAACTGTAATATGTACTATTTTCCATGTAAAATTTGATTATATATACTATGTACATGTAAAGTTACTATAGCTGCGTACTTCCTGAAACACTTTTCTCGAAGAAGCTACTATGAATAATCTAGTATATTAAGCTATATATAGGTCAACTGGTTAATGAAGAATAATGTTAACTTCTGAGACAATTCATGGCTCGAATTATTTATATACGAAACATTTTGCAAACATTTTTTTTTCACTTTGCAAACATATTGTTAAGCAAAAAAAAACATTTCGTGCACATCGATTCAAACTAGACATTATCATCGGAAAAATGTCTACCAATTAAGTATTATATTTTTTTTTGTTTTATTTTTATTTATAAAATGGTCCTTCACATTTAAGTATTTTTAATTTTAATAAAATATTATTATAAATAAATATAATAATGTTATTTTACTATATATATTATAAATTTTACTATTAATATTTATTAATTATATAAACAGCCATCTAATGAAATATTTTATGCAACAAAATATATAATATAAAACAAAAAAGATTTGTAGTGAAAAATTATAAGTAATTCTAATGAATGATTTAAGTTGATTCATTATTGTGTTTAAACATTTCCTTTGTAAACTTCGTTGAGTAATTTTAATTATATAATAAAAATTTAATTATGGTTAATATTGTATTCAATAGAAATGTTACAAAGTGAAAATGGACGGTTTTGTAAATATTATAAATGAAAGGTGATATTACTAATTTTAAAATAAATATAAAACATAAAATATTTAAAATATCTAATTTTGGAGTAGAAAATAGAGTAATATATTGGAGCAAAACTTTATTTCATTTTGGAGTTATTTCATTTTGGAGTAGAAAATAGAGTAATACATCGGAGATGTTTTAAATTCATTTCATCTTTCGAGAGTAACTTAGCCTCTTTTTTTTTTTTTTTTTTTTGAGAGTAACTTAGCTTACCGCATGGTCCACATCGATATCTATAGATTTAGAATACTCCAGATTAATTTTTTAAAAAAACCTAGCTTACCAGTAGTATTTAGCTAGCCGAACACCATTACGTTTTTTTTTTTTGAAAAAGCTTACTATTGAATACTAGAAATTTTACAAAAAAATAGCACAGCCTTAGAGCATCATTAACCCAAGTAGCTTAGGAAGAGTTGCTTAATTTTTTTTTTTTTATTTTTTTTTCTCTGACTAAAAAAAAAAAAAATTAAATAAACAAACCAGTTGCGGGCCACCACGTGTCAGTGGGGCCTGCAGGTAAACCAAACAACAGCGCTTAAATAAGCACTAAAAGGGTGGGTAGTTTAAATTTTCGTGGGCCCCACCCTCTATTATATTAATTTTTTATTTAAGCACCCTTCCTAAATACCTGCGTTAATGATGGTCTTAGAGTTCAAAATGAGAAGATAACCAAAATGGTAGACAACTGACCACAAAGTTTAAAATCAGAAAGAACATGGAATTTGTCATAGTGAGATCAAACAACATAACGTTAAAAGAAAGAATCTTAAACATTAATTATGTATGACGAATAAGATCCAGTTACATATATTCTAACCTTGACTAATTTATTGACAAGTTCGGGTGATTACAATATAGAAAATGAATAAAAGTGGGCACGTAGAGGAAGAAAGAGTAAATAGAATGCATGACATGCAGGAAACATGAGAGAGACATCGTGAAAGTCCCATATTGTCTGGTCCAACCAAACCTTGACATTTTATCGCGATACTATCTCTCTAGTAACTAGTTCTGTTCTTCTTTTTTTTCTTTTTTTTTGCTAAAAACTAGTACTGTTTTTTTTTTAACTAGTACTGTTCTTCGTATTGACGTAGTACTTTATTATATTTTCATATATATTACAATCAAACTAAAATTATATAATATTGATTTTTCAATTTGTTTTTCTTTTTTCTTGTAACTGATTTTTCAATTTGTTATATAGCTCATTTCTTGCAATTGTATCGGGACGTACTATTATCATTTTGATCAGGGCCGTCTATTTGCACGTGCAACTGGAGCGGTCGAACAGGGTCCAAAATTTTAGAGGGTCCATAATTTCTTTTAGTAGTAGCTATACATATAAAATCATATATTTTTAAAAATCAGATAACTATTATTTAAATCTAATTTTCATATTTATTAACCAATAAATATAAATTTTAATTTTAATTTTGTTAACACAATCAACAAAAAATGCAATAAGTTAATAAGTAATTAGCATTTATATCGCTTATATATTTTGGAAAGTAAAAAAAAATAGATGTTAGTGTTTGTTTTATTATTCGATGTGGATTTAGAAAGTTAATATTCTAATTTGGTTATGTTTAGGAAACTATTATTGATTAGTGATCATAAATAGAAAGATAAACATATATATTTTTCACTAATATTTCCGAAAGGAAAATAGTAAACACAGAAGAAAAACTAGTCTAAACTTCTGCCGAGAGAATAAAAAAAGAGAGTCTCCAACTTCTTGTCTAATGAAATCAAGATTCTACAATTTTTTGTCTTACCACCATATAAATTTTATTGTTCTATTATTCTTTTATAGATTATACCTTCTGATTATGGATATAAAAAACGTAAAATAAAACTGAAAATTTTTAATTAGAAAAACCAAATTATTTCTCTTCCACTCAAACCAAAAAATTTAGTCGATGATTTTGCATAAAAATGCTAGAAAATGGTGTTGTTGAGATTAAAAAATTGATTGATATAATAATATTTTATCAGAAAAACATATAAATGATTTTAAGTTCTTGAAAAAAGATTTGTTTTCTTTTTGAACAGGGTCTCTATAGAGTTTGAGACGGCCCTGATTTTGATTTTGTACTTTTATAAGATTAGATTTCTCATCTCATCAAGCAACTTACTTTTATCTTTCAAAAAAAAAAATTTACTTTCCATCTTCATCGTTTTCTGCAATTTTGTATATAATATATTTTGTACATTTAGTCATTGCATATTAATATTATAATTATCTTTGTCGCTTCAGCCCAATAAACTCGGATATATGCATATACATGTATACGTATACGTATATTGTTCATCTTTTTGGTTTTGGAAGTGTATATACCGTATCTTTACATTTTTACCAAAAAAGGGTATATATACCGTACGTGGTTAATTAAACTTACATCTTTTGTGATTGACATGCGATTTTCATTAGCGCATGTTAAAGTAAGATGTTGACATTAATGATTAAACTCTTGTACTATCTTCTTTAGGTTCAGTCATTGTGGTTCAATAATTTCTTCACTCTTGTTTTCGGAATTGGCGTGATAAAAGAACTCAGAAATTAATAATCTGAAAAAATAATAAAAATCTAAATGGTGATAAAAAAAAGAGTAGAAATAATTAGATCCTCTTTATTCTTTAGATTTGATATTATTTTTAAGAAATATTTTTTCTCTAACATTCTTTTTCATTCATTTTAACTTGAAGAAGCATAGAATAAAAATATTTATCATCAAATCGGGATGAAACAATAAAGAATAAATATTCAGGTGCAAGTATGCAACTAGAATGCATTTCTTAGAATGAAATTTCTTGAATATTTTATTCTTTCACATTCCATATAACGTTCACCAATTGTAATGAAAAAAAGTATTTCATCTCATTCCATATTATTCTTTATTATTCAAAAAATAACAATACTTATTTGAAAAATCATTTTACGTTCAAATAATGAATAAATGAAACAATAATCATTAATTTGTATTGGACTCCATCAAATATCATTCCTTTAAGTCCACATATTTATTTCATTAACATCCAATTACAATTTTCATACTATTTTATTTCTCCTCGTTCTTTTCATATTTATTTCTATTATTCCTTTTGTGATTACAAGTTAGAACCTACGAAATATTTAATATTTTATCTAACAAAATAGCAGGCACCCTTCTTTTCTTTGGACAACTAAAAGCACTTCCAATGATAAAACTCTTTTGGGAATACTTTAATAGGCACTAGATATTGACCCGTCCGACCGGACGGGTAGATATTTATTTTATATATTTTTTTGTTTATATTAAATGATGTAATTGTAATATTTAAATATAAATTTAGATTGAAAATTAATCTTTGCAGTTTTAATAAAAATTAAAATTAAAACTTTAAAACATATTCTGATATAAATTTTAAATTTCCTAATTAAAATAATTTGGAGGTGAATCATAATTTTTTCCAATTCCAAAATTTTAGTATCTCTTAAAAACAAAGAAAATAAATTTATAATCACATAAAATATATAAACACATTTGGAACTATAATTTATATTAAAATAAATTTGTTAAAGAAAAATAATCTTACGTTGTTTTTGTTTATTTCTATAGATTAACCCGTGACTGTATAAATGTTTGTTTCCATTTTATTTTATTTCTTTGTAATAATGGTATACTATATATATATATATAAATTTAAATGTATTACATAATTGTTAATATAATATTTTAAAACATAATTTTTTATTTATTACTTTAAAATAATATTTTGTAATTTTAATCGTATACTATATCAGAGTGTAGCATATAAACAAATCCTATATTTATAACTAATTGGAGTTATATTATGAAAGCATTATATTAATAATGCATGAATAAATTATTTTATATTTTATTTGTATGTTATATAAATTGATTATGAAGTGTGATTTTTTGTTTTATTATTTATTACTAATAAATATTAATATTTAATATGTTAATACGAAATATATTAGGAAATCTATTTTGTTTAAGATTTGATTAAAGAAATCTATTATTTAAATTAAGAGAAAACATTAAATACTTAGATCTATTATTTATATTATGAAAAGACAAGCATAACTAAATATAAATTCAGTAAATATTTCAATGGCATTTTAATGTAAATAAGTAGTAAAACTAAAATGTATTTTATTTTGTAATTCTCTTTTAATAATATAGATTTTAACATTTTTGGCACTGATTAAATTTAATGTTTAGCTAGATTATAGAAAGTGTTTCTGAAATAAATGACACTTAATTTATTGTACTTTAGTTTAGGAAAATGTATTTATGAAACATAAAAAGACAAACATTAAAATAGAAAATTAAATTTAATTCTCAGTGGCATGCCATTGTAAATAACACTGAAAACTAAGAGTTATTTTATATTTGTACTTCTATTTTAATAGTATAGATTACCCAGCGATAAAAATTACGGATGGGCACTTCGGTTATTTTATCGGTTCAATTTGAGTTCTATTCGGTTAATTCTATAATTTTTCAAACCAAAGTAAACCATAATTAGTTTGGTTTGAAACATTTGGTTTGTGTTTCAGTTCAGTTTAATCGGGTTTTTTTAGTTTAGTTCTGGTAAGAAAAATCAAAACATAAATGTATAGTCATGAATCATCATATTTGAGAATATGAACAAACTAAATTATGTTGAATAAATCCAATATAAAACCAAAACAAAAACCTTTAAAAAACCAAATCATGTATAACAATCAAATCAAAACTATAGTAGATAGAAAACAAACTATGTAAATTAAATCTAATATAAAATTAAAACAAAAACCGAAACAAACCACAAAAATTTATAAGAACACGATCAAATCAAATTTCACTAAAATATACAGAAAACATCATAAATAAAGTTAACAGTATAGTTAGTTTTATGATTTTAGTATATGTTATATTTTTAGTATGTTTAATTCATATAATAACAAAAACACATTGGTTATCGGTTTCGGTTTAGTTGGTCTGGGTTTGAAAAATCTTAGGCCGGCCTATTTGGTAATAGATTTTGATTCGGTTTAGATCGGCTTCGACTAGTTAACACCTAATAGAAATACAGCAGAAATCATTCAAGAATTAACAAATCATTTAATTCGCATTAGATGCGAAAGACCCAATTCTTGAAATCTATTAAGCATTTAAAATTATATAGGGCCCATTTTGAGGTTTCATACTCTCGTCAAGTAATTAAAATTACAACTAAGGGCCATACGTCTTTTTTAACAACTAAGGCCCATTTGTTTAATCTCTGAAAAATAACTATTTCATGTGATAACAAGAAATGTCGTCATGAGTCTATTAACCACATGGGTCCTTATCAAAAAGAAAAAAACTAACATAAATTCTATAGATGAAAACGGTCCAAACATTCCTATCTGTTACAGACTTATAATGCTTGACACATCTGTTATGGATAACGATATTTGTACACGCTTTCAATATTCACACCTAGATTTTGATCCGCCCTTCAAGTTCAAAGGGCGAGTACACTTTTGTTTTACATTTTTTTTAAAAAAATTAATTTCTTGTTTGTGTATTCTTTGTAAATCATATTTGTGTTTTCTGTAATCATATTTGTGTAAATATTACTTTTTAAAAAGTTCAGTAAAAGATTTTGATAGTTATATTGAATTTGTGATTTTTCATAACTATAAACACTTCTATCATAGTCATTTCATATATTAATTGTACTTTATTTCTAACAGCTATAAATTTTTATTTTTCTTAAATAACAAAGTAATATTATTTTTGATCCACGTTTTCAAAGTGCAAATTTATTTGCCGAAACAAATTATATTTACTGAATATAAATTTATATTTCTGACTATTTATTTACATTTAAATGTTACAAAGAAAGCATTATAAATGTGAATATTATAATAGGTCTAACGTTTTAATAAAAATAATTTTGATGATGAAATATATAATCAGGTTTAAATAAAATTAGAATATTGTGGTATTTATTAGCATTTTGAATTATTCACGCAATTAAATATTCGTACTCGAAAAACCAATATATAATCTATACCATAAGTCTAGGCCTCGAATCTGATTAAATTGGACCTATATATTAAAATATTAATTTATTATATTTATCCAAATTTTGCTAAATTTAATTTATGATATAGTTTTAGTATATTTTCATATATGATATGAATCTACGGCACCAGTGATAAATCTAGTGATATACATTGAATTCAGCTTAGATTTTGAATTAAATTATAAAATCTCTATTTAGAAATCCCATACGATTAAAAATCCATCAAATTTTCATTTATCCGTGATTTTGTAATGGTTGACCCGAAAAATTGAGATAAATTTAATTATCTTTTAATTATTTAATTTCATGATAATTATTATTTATCGGCAAAATCCTAATTTTGTAGATATATTAGTTAACTAAATTTGTATTTCATGAATTGAAATAAAAATCTAATTATTTTTATTTTATATTAACTTTTTCAATGGTAAATAATATTATATTAATTATTTATTTTGTTAAAAAGTCAGGGTTAGTAAATATAAAGCATAAACTTAGATTTTAAATATTAGTAGTCATAATAGTAAGAATAAAGGTGGTTATTAATTTGGATTAATTAATGTATTATTGTGGATTAATAACATATATTTTCCGTAACAAAATGTGCATATATTTTCAAAAAAAAGTGCTGTAATTATTATACATATTTAAATCGACATATATCAATAATTTATTTGTACATTTTCATAAATGTTGCAGTTATGAATCCTAGAATATAGGAATTAAAAGACAGTTATAAAATATTTGGTTTTTTTTTAATAAGCTCCGATCATTATGGAGTTAAAAGGTGGTTACAAAATATTTATTTAGATTCAGTTATAGAATATATGGTTTTTTTATTGTGGAAAAATAATTGTTGGACATAACCCCATATCAATTGGACATGTTTGAAGAATTAATAGTATTGATGCTGCGAGCTGACATCACCCCACGTCTAACTCGGTGGTCTTGACGAGGATCTCCCATAGCCGTTGGATCTCCGAGAAGACATCATCGGTGGGAAGCTGAAACCTACAGAACGGACACGTGTTCCTCTTGCTAAGCCATGGCAAGATACACTTCCAGTGGAACAAATGCTGACATGGCATTTCACAAACATCCCTTCCTTCGCTCATCTCTTCCTTGCATATCACGCATTCTACTTCCCCGGCGTTTGAGCCGGTGGCGTTAAGCACTTCAACCGCCCGTAACGCCACCACAGCCGCTCTAGCCGCCGGGATTTCATATCCTTCTTTCTCTCCTCCTCGACCAAGGTGGTTGTGGTTTACCATTACGTCGACGAATCTTTTGTATCTAACTAGGGTTTCTATGTAAGGCATCAAGATTCCCGCGTCGCAAGTCCAGAGACCTGAGATACTGTTTAGCATATTATCAGAGCACATGTTACCGAGGATTTCCCGCCAATTATCAGCTGAAGCTTCTAGAAAATCTGGATCTAGCTGATGTGTTTCACAGAGAAAGAGGAGGAGCACCACTGCGTCGAGGTCCCGGAGCTTCATCTTGGCGGCAGATGAGTGGAGAGAGTGGTGGTTACGGTGGAGTAGAAGAGGGTGGAGAAGAGAAAGGAGGTGAGTAGCGATGAGGAGGGTTTTTTGAGGAAGGGAGAGAGAAAGGAGGTGGCGGAGAGTGAGGGAGAAAAGCGTCGTAGAGGAGAGAACGGCGGCGAGACGACGGCGATGTTGATGGGATAGAGAAAGAATGGTATGAGTGAGATTCGCGAGGTGTGAAGGAGAGAGTATAGAGAGTGAGGTCATGATGATTGTGGTGCTTTCTTCTTCCATTTGTGCTTCGTTTTCTCACTTCCCTTCACACTTTTACTTTTTGATGAATCTTTGCTTTATATAAAATGTATTAAGTCATTGAGAATTTGGTGGTAGCAATCATAAAATATTGTGATTTTTTATTAGGAACAAAAACAAAAGGTTGTGATACAAAAGAGATTATTGTCGGCTTTGCTTGTTTGGGTTTTTGATTTTTAATTGTTAAATGTCATATGGAATTGGAGAATTAAGGTAAAGAAGCAATGATTAATTGGCAAAAGTTTTAACACTTAAGCAACTGTTGGTCAATAACAGGTTTCTTTCAGGAAAAATAGGAAGAGCAGTTGATTTTGAGTAGAAACTAAAGGAGCTATATGGCACTTGATGATATTGTGCAATTATTTACGTGTACTATGACTGATCCATGAAAAAATTGTTCATGTGGAACAAGTGGGACTAGACAAGAGTGTGTGGAGTAGAGTAAGAAGTTGGATATGTTGGAACTCGTTTTTGACGAAATGGTTTAAGACCATTTTCGGTATGTTTCGGGACGAAGACGTTCGTCGGAATAACCGAATGTTTGACACTATGAAGTAGTGTACTCGTATGTCAAAATCAGAGTTGGTTTTGAATGAGAAATGGAAGTCCAAAATGAGTTTGGCTAAATATTAAAAATTAGCAAATGTCATATACTGGATATTTGGGTTTGAATTTGTTAGTTGGATATTATGTCCATTACTTATTCATGACTATCTTTATGTTTGTATAAACATAAAATGCAAACCCAAATTAAAAGAAATATTATTTATGTTTGATTTGGTCAAATATATAATATATTCTTTATTGCTAAGTCATTAAAAATTGAGTCAAAAGGAATTAAATTTTCTTAATGACAATATTGATTTTTTGACTTTAAGACTCCATTACTCTCTTGTATGTTATGGATTCTCAAAAGCATAATGTGATGTTTTGTATTTTCTATATAAAGGCTTGTGAGCCATTTAGAAAATGATAGAGTGAGACACACTTGAAAACCAACAACAAATACAATTCATCCATGTTATAGTGATGTTTTATTTTATTTATTTTTGTGTCTGAGAGTACAACACAAAATTAGTTTCGCCAGGCTTCTGATAGAGTGACGCAAACTCAGAAGATTGTTTGCAGTTGTATCCTGGGACTCATTACGTTATCGAACCGTCGCACTACGGGACGTATTTTGAGTTAAGGAAAGAGATAATATCTCGCCTCTGCAGTTGTATCATCCTTTTCTTACTCTTTGGTATAGTATTATCATTTTTTATTTTTTACAATATTCAGTAATCCGTAGTTTATAAAATACGGTTCTATCAGTCTTAACTCAAAATATCCGTTTATTGCTTTGCACTAACCGGACTGATTATTGTAAAAAGTATTTGTTTTGTAAGAACAGGTTGACTGATCTTTGGGAAAAGATGCCGGAATCAGATCTATAGGATTATTTCAAAATAATCTTTCTAGTAAATTTTTTGTTTGTATTATTATACTAACAAAACTGATTATTTTGTGAAGTGTTTTGTCATGAAAACAGGAATTGGAGATTTCATGGTGATAAAAAAATCTGTCCACTCCATCAGATTATTTTTGTTGATGATTTCTATGGAGATAAAAATTCATTTTTTCTCATTATATGCACTAATGATATCTTGTTTTTGTTTTAATGCAAACAGGATCTCCATCAAGTTAAAACGTTTTTTTTTAATTGGTCAAAATGTGTTATTGCATTGACTTGGTTAAAATAATTAATTGCTTTAATTATCAAGAATGATTTAACGTTTTTTGTTTTCTTCTTTCAGATTTTGGGATAACTTAATTTAGTTATTAAGTATGTTGACCATGAGAAAATAAGAAGAAATTCAAGTTTCAAATATGGTGAAACCATAGTTATAAATAACATTTTGATTCTTAAGGGATCATGTTATATGAATGGAAATGAATTTTGTGAGTCGACGCCCCAAATAAAATTTGGGAGAGGTCTGCCACATATAAATCGTTTGCCATAAGAAATAAAATGTTTGTTGATATTGATCAAAACATTTGTATTTCGTCAATGCTTAAATGCATTTTTTAAAAAAGGTTGACCATGCAAAACCAGTGAGAATTTTCAGACCAATATGACTGAAACTGACATATGTATTGTAGTTCTAAAGTCAATATGGTTGAGAATAATCATAGAAAATTATGGTTTTTATGGTAGAAAAATATCATGTAATGATATGTATATTTGCTAAAAGCAAAAATATGTTTTGGAAAAATTCAAATCATAGAGTTATAAATCAACTTGAAAGAACTATGAAAATAGTTGTATCTAAAATGCGATTTTCTGAGAATGAAATACATTTTAAAGAAAATTATAACAATTTTTCGAAATTGTTTTTATTATTCATTTAAATCTAAAAGAGTTGTAGATTAACTTTCTAAACTCTTAAAAGATGTTAAATGTAAATATGCATGGTTTTGAGATATCTCAAGAAATATGGGGGAAGCTTTGCTTACCATATAAAGTCATTGAAAAGATGTCAAATGAACTTAGTGATAGTTATCAAACTATGATTTAAAAAAAAAATAAAAAAAACTAGTGCCATACACTGAGTTTTGTATATAATGGTTAATTGTATCTTGAGAAAAAAAAAAGATGACAAAAATCATTAGACAATTGATCTCGACTAATCTTTATAGATTATGTTCAATGTGATGACAACCTAGGATCCTGTTATTAAAGGTGTGTCATGAGATCAAATTGTAATCATCAAGAGGAATGGGTTTAGCCTATGAACTAAGATGATGTTTGGCGGTAACTCTACTTATCAGATTGGAGATCCCAAGAAATAGGTTCAAGGAGACAACTAAGTCAAACTAAATCTGCCCAAAGCACTGTAAGACTTCGGTCTATACCCAGTTCCTAGGATGATTAAACAGTGCTACATGTAAGGAATAGAGGATAAGCATTTGCTTTTAATGATTTGTGCCAATTGTTTTGAGATATGAATGGAGTAGTACATGATACTCCTCTAAACAAAACTAATGGCAAATCACCTTGTGGGTGTGAAATGGGGCCGTTTCTAGGAGAATAAAATGGCTATATTCTCTAAAGTTCACTCATGATTACCAGGAATGTTCACGGCCAAAATGAACACAATAGAGAAATTGGTTTTGTGAGAGAATGAAACTGTGTTTTGGCTATTGTCTAGGTTTACACCAAAGCCCGGGAGGTTCAAGACATCATGGCCACCTCCTGGCCGAGTAAATCCGATAGCTATTAACAATGACTGGTTCAAGGCTGAAAAATTGCTACCAACTCATCATGCAGTGAATTTCTCGTTTGTACTCTCAAAAGTCCTTAGTTGAGTCTTGTTGAGTCTTGTTGAGTCTTGTCTAGGAAGTCAAGTCTGTCGAGTCGTCTAGTGTCTAGAAGCATTTCTATTCATGTGGGGGATTGTTGGAACTCGTTTTTGACGAAATGGTTTAAGACCATTTTCGGTATGTTTCGGGACGAAGACGTTCGTCGGAATAACCGAATGTTTGACACTATGAAGTAGTGTACTCGTATGTCAAAATCAGAGTTGGTTTTGAATGAGAAATGGAAGTCCAAAATGAGTTTGGCTAAATATTAAAAATTAGCAAATGTCATATACTGGATATTTGGGTTTGAATTTGTTAGTTGGATATTATGTCCATTACTTATTCATGACTATCTTTATGTTTGTATAAACATAAAATGCAAACCCAAATTAAAAGAAATATTATTTATGTTTGATTTGGTCAAATATATAATATATTCTTTATTGCTAAGTCATTAAAAATTGAGTCAAAAGGAATTAAATTTTCTTAATGACAATATTGATTTTTTGACTTTAAGACTCCATTACTCTCTTGTATGTTATGGATTCTCAAAAGCATAATGTGATGTTTTGTATTTTCTATATAAAGGCTTGTGAGCCATTGAGAAAATGATAGAGTGAGACACACTTGAAAACCAACAACAAATACAATTCATCCATGTTATAGTGATGTTTTATTTTATTTATTTTTGTGTCTGAGAGTACAACACAAAATTAGTTTCGCCAGGCTTCTGATAGAGTGACGCAAACTCAGAAGATTGTTTGCAGTTGTATCCTGGGACTCATTACGTTATCGAACCGTCGCACTACGGGACGTATTTTGAGTTAAGGAAAGAGATAATATCTCGCCTCTGCAGTTGTATCATCCTTTTCTTACTCTTTGGTATAGTATTATCATTTTTTATTTTTTACAATATTCAGTAATCCGTAGTTTATAAAATACGGTTCTATCAGGATATGCTTGTTCATATAAATCTGCTTGTCTTTATGGAATTTGTCTGCATTCACGAAACAAATTAGCACAAACCTAATAACTTATATCATTCATACCAAATGATACGATAAGATTATTTACCAAAACAAAAGCAACACAACAAGAAGAAAATTGTCAAAAGTCAAAGCTATATAAAAGGTTCGGCTAAATTCATGGTATCTTGTACTTTTTAACTGTTGTATTCAAGAAACAGTGTTGAAAGATCAATAATTCACATGACCACACCATTCTATAATTCTAGTCTCTATGCATTTGTCCCGGTGTGTTGTCCATTCTTTCACAAACTCTCATGTCTCTCAAATCCCCATAAACATATATTTCGGTGGAGGCCAAATAGTCTTGAAAGACTTTTGATACTTTTACCCCTCAATCCAGATACAATTCACCAATCTAACAAGAAACCAAGTTCACTCAATGATGATCCTACTTGTGTGCAACTATTGTTGTGGTTGGACGCGTTTTTATGTTTAAGCACTCTAAGAGGAATGAAGATGCAGCGAGAACAAGCTCATTTTTATGAACCTGTTTGAGGAAATCGATGAACCTGCAGATGAACTTGAACTTGAACCTGGAGTTGACATGGCCTTGAGCAGTCCACAAATTGTTGGACAGAGACTTTTGGTGTTTCATTGAGTTTTTATGTTATGATTGCAAAAACCTTCTAACAATTAGACCGCATAGCGCAGTGGATTAGCGCGTTTGACTTCGGATCAAAAGGTCGTGGGTTCGACTCCCACTGTGGTCGTTGTTATTGAAGTTTTTAGCAAGTTCATTTTGATTAATTTCTGAACCAAGATCTTGTATGTCCTGATGTTTAAGTCTTTGTAAATAACAAATTCTAAACATTCTACGCAATTTGAGTGCTAAATTGCATAATCACGATTTATAGAAAGAAATGGTACAAACTTGTTTAAGTCTTTGTAAATAACAAATTCTAAACATTCTACGCAATTTGAGTGCTAAATTGCATAATCACGATTTATAGAAAGAAATGGTACAAACTTGTTTTAAGTCTTTGTAAGTACTCCCTCTGTTTTTTTAAGATGTATGTTTTGGTGTTTTCACACATATTAAAAAAACACATTAACTATACATCATTTTTAGAAATTATCAAATTCCAATGCATTTTAACCAATAATTTTTCAATAAATTCAATCAATTTTATTGAAATTTGCAATTTTTTTATAGAAAACATAAAAAATACATCTTTGTGAAACAATTTATTTTTCTAAAATATCTATCTTAAAAAAACAAAAAAAACAGAGGGAGTAACAAATTCTAAACATTATCACGATGTGATCATAAATCGCATATTTTTTTTCAAATGTGTGGTTTGTATGTCTATGAGATAAATGATTCGAGTAAAGAGAGAATTGGCTGTTCGATAACAAACTTGAGTAAGAACCAAAAATAAAAAGGGAGAATACATAAGCGAATAATCAAAAAGAGTTGAATCATCATTTCTGGTAGCTAACTAAGCAAAGGAGAAACGAAACTACTAGACTTTGATAGCATACTTCCTCAGAGGGAAATACATCTCTTTCTTCTTCTCACGCTGTGTCTTCAAAGACGCCTGGCAACAAAAAATAATATACAAAATGTCAATGATCTTTTCTTGCAAAGTCATACTAAGAACAAAACAAGTGTGGCAATATTTGAGTGTTGTAGAATAGTTAAAATGAGGAAAAGAAAGAAAAAAAAGACCTGATGCTTGGTAAGACGTCTGCGGATAGCACGAGTCTTCTTGGGACGGAGATCGAGAGGCAAGAACTTCTTGCTCTTGTATGCTTCCCTTAGTGCAAGCTTCTGTTTCTGTGAGATCACTGTCAGCACCTGAGCAATGGACTTCCTCACGACCTTGCTGTCAAAGATCAATATGTAAATTTACAATCAATCAACTGATATGTCAACACACAATCTACACTAACATGTTGTGATAGGAATCGTATCGATGGATACAAAATGAACATGTTATGTTGTATTAAGGCGAATGCTTACATTTTGGAGAGCTTGTTAGGGGCGCCTCCGGTGACTTTAGCGACACGGAGGAGGGCGAGCTCGGCTTTGAATTCCTGAAGCTGGCTCTGAAGATCGGTTTTTGATCTCTCTCTAAGTTCGTGGACCTTGATTCTCGCTACACAAACACAAAATCTAATCAGAGTTACGTAATGGAAAAAGTTGAGGAATCTGAAGAGATCAGTTGTTCTTCCATACCCATCGTGAGCTTTTCTGGTGGTGTTGAACTGATGCGCCGCTGCTTCCTCCTTTCTAAGCTCGCAAAACCCTAATTTTGAGGAGCAAGGCAAATTTATTGTGGATCAGTGAGTTGAAAAACCCTTGGAACTCGAATGTAGTGGGCCGTAAATACCCAATACATATATTTAATATTTATGAGTCATGGGCTTTATTATTAGAGGACACACTTAATGGGGTGCTAGGCAAAAAGATAGTGGGAATAGTGAAAGCAAAGAGGAATAATAAATTGGTCAATAAAACTCTAAAAGCATCAGATTCTGATTTTTTTTTTATAGTTTGGTGTTCATGCGAGTTAGATTCGAAACTATCACTAAACCATGGCTGAAAATATGTTTTTTTCTGTTTATAATTATTTTACATTTTCTTCTAGATTTGTTGTTACTCTACTTTTATTTTTGTTATTTTCAAACAAAACCATCAAATTAATTTCACACGGTTTCTAAATCTACCTAACAATCTCATGCATTGGTTTTTGATTAAGAATCCGAATAAAACACACAACTTTTTCTAAAGTTAATTCCATCAAATGAAAAAGATACCTTTTAGCAGGAACCTAGAATAATATTCCACATTTATTTTTTATCTTTATGTCACTACAGAACCCTCTCTTCATTTTTATATTTATACAACAACCGTGGACATACTCTTAAAACTCTTTGACATCATAAGCAATAACACAAAAAGAAAGGATTGAAAATGTTATGTGCCTCTCAAGCATCAACAAGAAACATTTGCTCAACCATGGAACCTTCTTCTTCTTCTTCAGCCACGATCCGGCTAGGTAGTCGAGCCATCGACCGTCATAACCCAATCATACGTGACGGTAGGAGGTTCACTCCTCCACCTTCTCCCAATCATAACTCCTCCACCTCTTCTGCCTCCTCTTCTTCATATCATACTCCTATTAAGACTAGATTAGGTCTAGAGAGTAGCGAGCAAACACGCGTTGGGAAGAGGAAGAGCAAGAAAAGTCAATGTGAAGGCGGCAATTCACCGATTGGTAGTCTTAGCAGTGACACTCCTCAAGGCTCTTCAAGGTGCTTATTGAGCAATCCGGTTTTCTTCGACGGGTTTGTGGATTCTGATCCGATTCCATTACCTATTGAACCGGAGATAACCATGGGTGATGAGTTGGATAAAATTCATAAAGATAGGTTGGTTATAAACGCCTCTAAGTATCTCTCTTCTTCTTCTTTCTTGGAGAAGAAGCAACCTGATTTCTTCGATGGGTTCTTGGATTATGACCCTGTTATATCTCCGAGTAATCCTTTCTCCGAACCCACAAAAGCTTCTCCGACAGCATCTCAAAGCTCTCTTGAAGATCAAGATGTTTTGTCTCCTGATCTCAAATTCTCTCCTCCACAACCTCCACCACCTCCTCCTCCACCGTCGTTGCCGCCACCTGAGAAGAGTTCATCCTCCGATCAAGTAAATCATAGAACATTCAGTTCATTTTTATAATCAAGAAGTTGTGTCTGAAATAATACTTAGCAATCGTTCCTTAAAGGTGGTAGTTCTCAGAGTGTCACTTCACTGCAAAGGCTGTGCAGGGAAAGTCAAGAAACATCTTTCGAAATTGAAAGGTTATAAAACAATTAATATATTTATTCTCATGATATTTTTCGTTTGATTGAATTGATCTAGCGAGCACTTTTTAAGGTTTGTAAGAGAACTCTCTGCTCTGGTGTTTTCTTTTTCTTTTTTTCTGAACATTTGTCTTGGTGTTTTTGATCGTTGTGTGTAGGAGTGACCTCGTTTAACATAGACTTCGTTGCAAAGAAGGTAACTGTGACGGGAGACGTAACACCATTAACTGTGTTGTCGACTATTTCCAAAGTTAAAAACGCACAGTTCTGGCCTGAGATTATTAAGAAGTGAGTGATATCTTTCTAATATGTTTTCTCTTCTTTCTTTTCTTTTTTTCTTTTTTTTTTTGCAAAAGGATTATACTTTGTTCTCTTTATGTCTGGAAGACAACCTCTGTGAAAATGGTGCTCTCTTTTATGAGTTTGTGTTTGGTAATGGCATGGGAATTTCACAAATTTTATTTAGAGATTGCTATTAAGGAATTCAACAAAATTATGCTAAGTCCAATTCCTCAATATTCAATCAATCTTCTTTTTCAGTGGCCCAAACAAGATTATAATACATTGATTGGACACATCTATCTTATTAAAGTAAAGTACATTTTAATTTTGTTTGCCAACATGAATTGCAGAATTAAAAAAAAATAAAAATTTAGTTTGGACACAAATATAACATCTATTTTGGGCTTATGTTTTAAAAAAAACTGCTACTATAGAATTGAACAATATTATTTAATTTGTTATTAAGATCCATTTTGATAACTAGATTATTTATTGGATCATTGTAATTATTGGTTATTTACTATAGTTATTTATATTTATAGTTTATATATAATACGTAGATAAAAATATATTTCTCTTCAACAAATTTTTTTGTCCATTAATACAACACCTATGTCATTATTAATTTAAAAATTGTATTTTTCTATATTATGGTTACAATATCAAATAAACAATGCAAAATATATATACTAAGATATTAGTATTTTTCGTGTTACAAGTACGTTAAATACAATATTAATCATATGATAGCGAAGAACGTGTATCATATTTTATAAAATCCAATAATTTTCAATTTGGTATAAGTTGATAAGATTTTTCAATCTAGTGTTTATTGTTTGTGAGATAATGTTCAAAGAAAAAAATCTTGGGTGGAGTCAATATGGAGTGGATATTTAATTAAAATTAAATAAAATCATGTATATTTAGATATGTATTAGAATGGATGGCTTATTTTAATATTATGGATTGAGTGTATTATTACTAAACAAAACAAACCATATATATTTCTGAAAATATTAAAACAAATGAACTAAAAATATCCATGAATCTATGGAAGTTGAATTGAATTGAATAGCTTTAGATTATTTAGTCAGCATAGCATTTATGTAAAGTTGGAAAAAAAATATAAATAATCAATACCTATGTGTTATATAAGGGCCTCTCTGCACAAACTCTACCAATTAATTAATTATATCAACTGATATTGCAATCTGCAAAATAAAATTGCGACCTATGGAGAAATCAACTTTTCTTTTTGCGGTGATTTCGTTTGGTCTCCTCTTTGCTTGTGTCATTGAAGCTACTGAGAAGAATTTTCAGGATGAGACCAGCCAGTCACCATCACAACGTCTTGTTTTTAGAATGTTACCCAAAAATGTTCCTATTCCGCCATCAGGACCTAGTACTCCTCCACTTAAGGCAGTTATAGACGGCGTAACACCGTCTCCATGGTCACCATCACAACACCTTGTTTTTAAAATGTTACCAAAAGTTGTTCCTTTTCCGCCATGGGGACCTAGTACTCCTCCACATAAGGCAGCCATAGGCGGCATAATGCGGTCTCCATGGTCACCATCACAACGTCTTATTTTTAGAATGTTACCAAAAAATGTTCCTATTCCACCATCGGGACCTAGTACTCATCCACTTAAGACAGCTATAGGTGGCGTAACACCGTCTTCATGGTCACCATCACAACGCCTTGTTTTTAGAATGTTACCAAAAAATGTTCCAATTCCGCCATCAGGACCTAGTACTCCTCTATCGCGAACAAGAACCGTGTAATAATCATTTCATCATGTGAACTCTTTCTTCTAATACAAAATATACATATATATTCGGAATAATTCAGATTATGTATGCCAAAGTCCAAATAAAAAAACTATGTAAGCTTTAAGATTTGATATATGAGATCTGATGAATAATTGGAATAATTATTCGGAATAATTCAGATTATGTATGCCAAAGTCCAAAAAAAAACTATGTATGCTTTAAGATTTGATATATGAGATCTGATGAATAGTCGGATAAAATGGTATTGCAAATAGTTCTGATATTGTTTATATAATTCATCAAATTTGCATGTATTTTATAGTAGGATTATAGCTAATTTGCCAAAATTATTCCAAGTTGCAAACAAAAACAAACATGGACATTTTCGATGGGCGGAAGCCTCTTAAGATCAGATTGGTCTATCATTTGCGTCTTTCTTTGGATAATTCTGATATATCTGAATAATACATTGTTCATAACAATTTTTTCTTCTGATATAAGGCTGGATCATATATTTATAACGTACCATATCTTATTACAAACTGAACATTATCAGTTACATCGACAACGAAACTTGTCTTAACGTTACCCATCGTTTACAACTGATGAACAAAGGTAAGATGTTCTTCACACAGCAACACAGAGAGGGAGAGAGATTACAAATTATACACAGAGTAAGAGTAAGAAGAATGCGGAATGCTGATGAAAACTATACCTTCTTTGGTTATTTGGTAGCCTTTGATGGTGACTTGGTTTCCTTTCTCAGACTTCTTTGGGAAGATAACTGGGTTTATGTTATGTAAGACTCCTCCGGGTGCAATTGTTATGCTTTTGAATAGCTTTCCGAGCTTGTCGTGATCTCTTTCTTTTTTTCCCTATGTTTTCTAATATGTTGTTCTCTTCTTTCTTTCTTTCTTTTGCAAAAGGGTTATACATTGTTCTATTTATGTCTTAAAGAGATTAGTATTGAGGGAATTCAATAAAATACAGGTTACATTGATTGGACAAATGTTTACTATTTGTGAGATAGTGTTCAAAAAAAAATATTTGGTGTAGCCAAAATGGAATGGAGATTTAATTAAAAATAAATAAAATCATGTATATTTAAATATGTCTTGGAAAGAATGATTTATTTTAATATATATGGACTGAGTGTATTATTACTAAAAAAAATAAATCATACATATTTCTGAAAAATATTAAAACAAATGAACTAAAAACTCTATGAATTTATGAAAAGTTTTTTTTGGTAAAAGAATTTGTGGGAAGTTGAATTGACCTGAATACTCTTAGAATTTAGTCAGCGTTGCATTTATGGAAAGTTGGAAAAAAATCAATACCATCTATCTATCTATTTATATAAAATAGAGTTTACTCTCTCCTAGTGATGCCACATAGGAATCCAGGTCATAAACTCACTTCATGACGTCGCGACACCTGTCACACTTCCAAAACGCAGCACTTCGTCTCTGTTCTCTCTTTCTTCTCTTCATGTCGTCTTCCTCTTCTCACCGGAATCTTTAATCTTCGCCAAAACCGCTGACTTAAAAATCGGAGCCATCCTTCTCGGTGAATCTCTGGCGTACTCACGCGGTCCATCAATCAAAATCACATCCCACTCGATCTCGAACACAAAGTTGGGTAAGTTGTTGATACCCAAATTACATCGGAGAACAACAGATTCTGAACCATACCCAAATTACATCGGAGAACAACAGATTCTGAACAGGTCAAGTAAACAATGTCATAAGCCTCAACTCCAGGGTTGTTCTGTTCGAATTCGGAAACGGCATAAGAATTTCCGTCAACGGAGATTGTACGGCTTTGAGATTCACAGATCTTTGGAGGAGAGATTCATGGGAAAGTCCGAGTAGGTTGCAGGTGGGGCCTTTGGAGTTAATGACGGTGGAGATGTCGGAGAGTTCCGAGAAAGATGCCGAGGTGTTTGGTGGTGATAAGGAAGTGTAATGGAGAAGTGCGGCGAGGATCGGTGGTCGTTGATTTTCTGAGACACATGCCCCTCTCCTCTAAACGCACCGTTTCATTAATGTACAGATATTGGGCTTTGTTGTGTTATTGTAATGGGTTCTTCGATGTGTCATTCTTGGGCTGGACGTGAACTAATCCTAACACGCTTCATCGAAGCTACGAAGATCGTCTCGACGGCGAAGGTGGTGTCGTTTGCAATTCTTCTCTCGACGTGAAACGGCCTGCTTAATGGTCACTCTTTAATCCCATTGATTCACACCTCCACGATGTGTCTTCAAAGCGTTCTTTGGATCCGAGAGGCGGTGTGATTTTTAGTATAAATAGATGTAAGATCTCTCACCTTGAACTCATCTTTCTTTTTATCTCATTCTGCTTGATTTTGCTATGGCTAATTAGAGGTTTTTTTCTCCGATCTGAAGTCCGGCAAGTGTTCCTCCGTGTTTGATTAAGTAGACTGAATCCATTCTCGAAAGGTATTGTTTATTGATAATTTGATCTTCATGTGAACATGCGACTGATGATTTTTTTTTGAACAAAAGTTTTGCAAAAGAGTTTAAAGCTTTATTAGTTTTTCTCTTTTTTTTTCTTTGTATGACTGCAAAAGATTCTTCGTTTTGTGTATACCTTGCCACATGCACTTATGTAAGTTGTATAACTGATTGCTTTAACTACGATGTTATCTTCTACTTTTCTTCTCTTCGCTTTTGTCTCTGTTTCTATTTCTGTGAATCTAATTGATAAAAATGTTCCTCTTGGACATGTAGATTGGTTTTCTGAGTGGTGCCTGAAGCCTTGAAGATATACCTCTGGTATATTATTGACTTCTCTTTATGAAAAATTACTCATCTAAAAGAATGAGAGCAGGTAACTAAATTCTTTAGCTTTTGAATATTTTTAGTTGTTGAATCTTTTACTGGTTTCTGCTTTGGAGCTCTCAAGCTGTTTTGATGGTCGTTACATGTGTTTGGATCTTGAAGTTTTCAATTTTCAGACAATGATCATACCGACCTCACACACGATATTCTTGGAGCTGGAGTTGTGATAACAAAGCTCTCTCAAGGTGTGACCAGGGGAGCCCCTGAAACAAGCATTGGGATGGTAGAAGAAACTACAACGGCCACACCTGTCTTACTTCCTGAACCTGTCCCAAGTGGATTCACTACTGATCTGCTGTTTTTTTTCTCCTTTTAGTTTCCTTGCTCACTATGAAATTATTTGTTCAGTATGTTAATGAAATGAAATCACTACTTTGATGTCACCAAATGAAAAGAAAAAAAAACATAACATACAGAAATCTTTCTCCATAAAACTTTCTTTTTCTTGCAATGTTACAATTTTAATTTTAATACTAAAATTACACAAAAACAATCTTGCAGAATCTATAAATCAATAAACTAATACGAAGTAGAGAGCATCAATGATTGCTCAGTTTGCTGCAGAACCCACCTCAAGAAGGGTCCATGTCGGCACGTAGTGACGTAGATATGATGACACGCCTTCAATTGAACTTTTATCCTTGCTCCTCGAAGCTGAGCTTAAACTTGCATGATCAGAGGTATTTATTCGCCTACACAAGTTTAATTGTTTGCATAGGATATATAAAATTTATCATGACACTTATACATTGCTTTGTTTCTGCGTAGATTGGGAAACTTCAAGAAACAATCGGTCTTCGGATCGTCTCACTAACTCAAAATAAAATTTGAAAGAAAAATGAAAAGTGGGAATTTGATTGAAGTAAAATATCTTCCAAAAGTTGTGATACATGCTAACTTTCTTTATTTTTCTGGTTGGATTGTAATAAATTGTAGAAACTAGGTATATTATTTCTTCAAAAAAAATATTTTTATTATACAAAATTAACCATGTGAATATGATATAATAAAAACATATTTCAGTATATACTTCTTAATTTTAATTATCTTCATATTTCAGAATATTGTGTTCTTTAGTGTGTACAATATAAGTTAATATTGCTTTCAGATGGTTAATTATTTTCTGAAGAAGACAAAATAACAAAAAATATGTTTTTTAAAATAGATATATAAAGCATAAAATAAAAAATAAAGTAAAAAGAAAGGATATCATCTATAAAAATTTACTATATATTTTTTGAAATAATAATGTTTATATACACGTAGTGTGTTCTCTTTTTCGTAATTTTTTTTTGGAATTTGGCCTTTTAAATTATTCGGGCAAATGATTTTCTTTTTGTTCACGCTAGATTAAGCATGAAAAAACAATTATAAGTGTTTATATTCACATAGTTTTATCTTTTTGTATATTGTTGAAATTTAAGCTATTAAATTACTCGGTCAAGTATTTAACCAACATGGCCAGACTCAAATCCCTAAGAAGCTGCGATCTCTACAAACAGAAATATATGTGCAAGGAGCGTTACTACATTTGTTATAGAAAATAAATTCAAACAATGTTTATTATACATGTACTTTAGTTGATGAAATTATTTTTAAATAAGAATTCTGCCCGTAGGGCGGGCCGACCCTAGTATATTTATATAAAGTACAGTTGAATCACTCCAGAGGTTGCCACGTTGTCGTCCAGCCTGGAAAGTCGCGCATCCTCCAGTCGACACGTGTCCACTCGCCCTAAGCGCTGCGTTTATTTTATTTTTTCTGAAATCTGATGGGCCTTGCATCTTATTTTGTCTCAGCATATATCTTTATTAAGTCCATACCACTATAACCATACTATCATGTGATGAAACGCAGTGTTTCATATATTGTATCGATCTCCTCTCTCCGTCGACCGCCTGAGGCGATTATAGGGTTTCCATCGATTTCATTCGTCTCCTTCCTCATGACTCAGCGATCAATCTGCTTTGTCTCCTTCCTCATTCGTGTCCTTTAACCATATCTTGCTATATGCATCACGCCTCAGAGTTTCCAATCAGTGGGAATGGATGATTTGAGCAAGAAGCTTCGAGATATTTGGACTCATCTGAAGTACATTTATACGGAAACTATGCAAAGGTAAGCGAGAAACAGAGGGAGAGATATAGAGCGAAATGTACATGGAGCGGTGACGAAGAGGAAGATGTGAGGGTGGAGACGGATCTGAGAAGAGAAGTTTTGCCCCATGAGGATACGGAGGCTAGGAGAAGGAGGAGGAGCGCCGGAGTTCTCACCGGGACGCCGCTCACTCTCTCTCAGTCGTGGCATCTTTTTCCTTTTCCTCATCGTCGTCGGTGATCTGAATTTTATTATTTGGTTCGGTTTAACAGATCCAATTGATCTCAGGGATCGCAATTCACCGGTTCAGTGGAGAAGATGTGTTTATCACGTGTATAATTTGATAGATGTTTATTTTGTTTAGTCAACTCAGCTTCAACTAAGAGTTTCGCTGGACCTGAGTCAACTGTTATGAAACATTTTAATGGGCTTTATCTTATATAAAGATCCTAAATTGTAAAACAACTTACAAACATACGTTGAAATATAATTTTTCATTACTTGATGTGCAACTCTTTTTTTTTTGAACATTATGTTCAACTCTTCTTGCAGACTACTGAAACAGATGATCTAGAAAGGAGATTGGATTACGACGATTAGGACTAATCGTAGAAATATGACCTTATTTGTTGGTTGACCATATGCATTAAATAAAAACAGCTATCTTTTCTCAGAAACCATGATAATGTCTACTGGCATAGCAAATGAGGTAAAACTGGATACACTTTGTTTTTGTAACATCTTTAACACTGCAAGTAAATTTCATCACTGGTTCATAAGCCCCGTGGTTCGAGAGATGAACTTAAGAAATAATTAATTTATAAACAAGGATTAAGTTAAGATGATGACACATGACATTCTTTGATTAAATCCCCAATACTTATCATATCACATTATGTATATTTAAAATTTAGTCTAGCTTTAAAAGTTCCAAGAGGCTAAACCACTCTCTTAACTCTCTCTCTCGGTATTCAAAGAAAACTCCCTCTTTATATATATCTGCTAACATGTTTTTTTGTCAGCAACCTAAATAGATTTTATAAATTCTCTAAATCAAACCAATAGCTCCACATCCATATGGAAGACAAATGACAGTTACTCTCTAGCATTTTATGCGAGAATGTATATCTTTAAATTCTGCGTCTGTGGAATATGAATGAGCTCTGAACGTGCAAAACATAAATTAAGAGAACAGATAAACATTTGAGTTCAATGTACCAGCAAGTCTTTATGCTTCTTCTATCCAACAATATTGCTTCTAAACAAGAATCAAGTCCAATAACTGATTAGTGTTCCTTACATACTCATAATATGCATATTATAAACATATATATTTATAACCAATTACATCGTATACAGTGTATATATTTGTATGAGCAGAAATATCAAACATACAATGGTAATTATATGATTGCTCTATGAAAATGTACAAATTTTAAAACCAAATTTTCTATCATTTCAGTGCAACTAAAAACAAGTTCCATTCAAATTATAAACAATTCAGTAATTACATTTTTAAATCATTCATTATCTGCATTGAATTTTTTTTCTAAAATAGAAAATTAAAACAATCTGTATAATATGAATAATTTAATATAATGAAATGATTCTAAAATCAAATAAAAACAAGAAAATCATATAAAATAGTAATATTCATGCATTTAAATCGTAATATATATAAAATAATCCATAAATTTGAGTAGGAGAATACTCTAGGTTCATGTATGAAATACAGTTAATGTGTGTATAAATTCATCCAACTAAAAAAATTACAAGAAATGATGTAGTGCCACCCAAAAAAAATCATAATTAATTATCAAGATCGTATGGTTTATTTAGTCTTAAAAATAACATGCACAAAATTTAACTAATATATATATTTTGTAAATAATAAAAAACTTATATTAAATATTTTCTCAAACAATTTAAATAATTTTCAAAATTTCATCCCGCCCGTAGGACGGCCCGACACTAGTACGTTATATAAGTGACTCTTTATACAAACTCTCTCAATTAATTAATTATATTAACTGATATTGTAACCTGCAAAGAAAAAGAAAAATTGTGATTGATGGAGAAGTCAACTTTTCTTCTTGTGGTGATTTCGTTTGGTTTGTTTTTTATTTGTGTCACTGAAGCTACTGGAAAGAACTTTCAGGACGAGACCAGCCACTTACTCGGACCTAGAAAACTGTTTAGAGGACTGGCTGATCCACCACCACCACAAGGTCCACATAAGGCAGCTGTAGTCGGAGTAAAGCCATAATCACCATCACAACGCCTTAGTTTTAGAATGTTACCAAAATTTATTCCTATTCCGTCGTTGGGACCCTAGCAAAGGAGAAACTCCTCCATTGCTACCAAGAACCGTGTAATATATCATCATGTGAACTCTTCTTCTAATACAAAATTTACATATGTATTTAGAATAATTCAGATTATGTGTACAAAAGTTCAAAAATAAATAAAATTATGGATGCCTTAAAATTGGATATGTGAGATCTGATTAATAATCGTTAAAGTGGTACTGCAAATAGTCTGCTTATAATTTTATATGATCCATCAAATTTTCATGTAAATAAAAGTGATTATTGTTTATTTACTCTTTTTGTAACACCACTTAATTTCATTCAATTAACTTTGATACAATAAAAAAAAGAGGAGTTCTCCATCTTCTTTGAGAAAAAGCCTAAAATACAATAATTGATAAAAGTCATAAAACTAAATAAGATAGATCCTTCTCAGAAGGGTGACAGCGTTCGAAACAAATCTGGAATGATTATAAAAATGATTATAGTTTATTTGCTTAAAGTTTTCCAAGTTGCAAACAAAAACAATCATGGACATTATCAACGGGCTCTTAAGATCAGATTGGTCTTGAAATTTTAGATCGATATCATTTGCTCTTTGAATAGATTATCAAAATCTGATATATCTCAATAATACATTGTGTATATCAATTCTTTTTGCAATTCGTTTCTTCTGATATAAGGATGGATCGTATATATACAACGCACCATCTCTTATTACAAACTGAACATTGTATCAATTACATCGACTAACCAGACTTGTTTTAACGTTACACATTGTTTACAACTGATGAAAAAAGGCAAGAGGTGTTCTGTCTTCACACAACAACAGAGAGATGGAGAGAGATTACAAGTTATACAGAGAGTAAGAGAAAGAAGGAGACGGGATGCTGATGAGAACTATGCCTTCTTAGGGGATTTGGTAGCCTTTGATGGTGACTTGGTTCCCTTTGTAGTCGAAGCTGCTTTCTCAGACTTCTTTGGGAGGAGAACTGGGTTTATGTTAGGTAAAACTCCTCCGTGTGCAATTGTTACCCCTTTGAGCAGCTTTCCTAACTCGTCGTCGTTCCTCACAGCTAACAGAACATGGCGTGGTATGATACGATTCTTCTTGTTATCTCTTGCAGCGTTACCAGCAAGCTCAAGAACCTGGTTTGATGAGACAAGTAAATCAATACAAGTTATTCAGATACATGCAATGTAACACATTGATTCTTAGAACCGTGTTATATGATTGGTTTAGGTATTCACTATGTAAGATTTTTATTTTTTTCACTATGTAAGATTGTAAATGAAAGAAAGTCTACTGAAGACATCCTAAGTTAACTTGGTCAACGATGATCTATTACTACCAGATAACATAACCGAACAAAAGAACCATAGTGAAAGTTAAAGAAACCTCGACGATGTCGACGAGATAGATGGATAGGAAGTTGATACCTCAGCGGCAAGATACTCTAGCACTGCGGCGAGATACACCGGAGCTCCGGTTCCAACACGCTTCGAGTAGCGACCTTTCTTTAGATACCGACCGATCCTACCGACAGGAAACTGTAAACCGGCTTTAACAGAGCGGGAAACAGGTTTCTTCTTCGGACCGCCACCTCTTCGTCCACCCGCACCCGCTCCTTTCTTCACTTTGGCTCCAGAATCCATGCCTGCTTACTCCGAGACTATGTGTTTGTGATCTGATCTGCCAGAATCTGCAACAGTGGAGATAAGCTTTGGCGTTAGATTGTTTTTTCACTTTTTTCGAAGGAGAGGTTGGTTGGTTGGTTTTTTTCAGTTGATGAATGTTTGCCTTTGGATCAAAGATGAATCGACGGCTTTGGATTGCTGATTTGGCAAAAATGTTCATTTTTCTTGTTCATTTTATTCCTCACATCTGAAAATGATTAATGAACATGTTAGACGCGTAAAATATTATGAAACTTGCCACAATCATGTCATTCTATGATTTCTTTAAACAAAAGGGATGTACAAATTGGTTGTCACTCTTTATAACGACCGTACAAATCAAAACATTTTTATTATAAACAACTTTAATGATAATAAATTAGGATTATAAAGTTAATATATTTAACAATAAACTATTATGTCTAGAACATAGTAGGCCAATAACAAGGACGAGTTTTTTCCTGCGTCAAAATTACGAGTTCAAACTCTGCATATAATTATTGCAAGCCGGGTATGCTACGCAAAATCCATTCGTAGGTCACTGATGTGATCTGTTTAAGCATAAAATCTATTTAGATCTGGACGCTTTTATCCCAATCCAAAGTACTTACCAATACCCAAACCAAACCAAAAAAACAAATCCGGATCCAAATAGTTACACAAAAATATGAACAGAATTTATTAGTTTAGTATTTTGGGATTTGATTATAACCTGAATCAAATCAAAATTTGAACTAAGATCCAAAGTTATCCGAAATTAATTAAATATGTTAATATTTTTATATATTTTAGTGTGATTTAGATATTTTAGAGTATTCAAAATATTTTATAGTTTATTTTATTTGTTGTTTTGAATACTTTTTAATTAGTTTAGATAGTTTAACCAAATTTTAAATAGATTTGTAAATAATTTATATATATTGAATTTTTTTATCAATTTTTGAGGTTTAAAAGTTATATTTTTGACGATTTTAAATATTGATTACAATTCGATCTGAACCGAATTTAGAACATGTACCTGATAATTAGTAAAATCCGAATTAAATTTATAAATATAACACCGAAAATCTAAAATTCTGAATTAACTGAACCGAAATCAACCTCTGAACGCCTCGCCCTAGATCTATTTATGAGTCATTTAAAAAACAACAAACTATTATACAAACAGATAATACAGAGACCACAGGAAGAAACGTGAATTTAGTGGTATTTTTCTTTTACAACATTCACTTCATAATGGTAGGTAACAATTTATTTTCCAACATTTTCATATTAAAAATTATTCACTTTATATACATTAAATAATAGTGATTTCTTTTAAAAGAGAGAAAAGACTACAAGTCTATAAGGTTCGCACTTGATTTATATAAAAGACTAAATAATTCAATATATGAAACTATTGCAAGCAAATAGTTATATAGCATTAAATAAATGTTGAGAAAAAGTAGTGCATTTTGTAGACATTGATCTATAGACACTAAAAGTAAACTTCTATGTATCTTGGATGCTTTCTATAGAACACTAAACAACAATAGAAGTTCCTAGAGATCCAACGAATTTGTGAACATCAATGTCCATAACTATTATGTAATGTATCTTTACCCTCTATGTATGTGGGTCTCACATTTGTGTTCAATTTATTTAATTTTTATTTTGTATGTTATGTTTTCTGTAACTACTTAGAGATCTTACTATACCTAAATTGTTCTTTTTAGTCTTTAAAAAATATTTTCTTACGTTTTAATATATACTTACTAAATATTTATAGAAAGCAATATTTCAATTTTTAATCACCATGTGTATTTGTGAAATCACTATTTTGTGCTTCATTTAAATCAATCTTATCAACTAAAAGATTCAGACACACAAAATTACATACATGTTTGCATACGTGTATGTATTGCTCTGTGGGGCTTATAACAAGATTTACTTCCAATGAGACTGACATCTCCTCACATGGGGGAAGAAATGTTTGTCCTCTAGACAGGAGAAATGAAAGTTATTACAATGATAAAATAAATATGGGTTCTTAATTTAGCACAAAAGCTTATCGGGAGTTTTAATATCTGTCAGACCTACTATACATCCTCTTACCACTAAATTCAATGAACTTCTGTCTTACCACTAAATGCAATGAACTTTGATGATTATTAGACAATTTAACGATTGATTGTAGACTTGAAGTAATAACTCTTTTTGTCATTAAGAGATTGCAGAAATAAAACAATTCAGATAACGTTAATTATGTTTATTAAATTAGTATCTCCCTCACCATGTGGACTTGATCGTCTTTTATGGACACCATACATCACAACATATTTTACCTTCAAAAATTATACGGAGTATAAATTAGCAGGGTCAGTTTTAGAGCATCTTCAAGGGTTCACTCTATTTTTCACTCTAAAATAGAGTGACTCTATAATAGAGATGAAGTTTGCTCCAATGGTACTCTATTTTAAAGTAGAAAATAAAGTGATGAACAAAAAGAAAATAACTTGCTCTATATTTTATACTCTATTATAGAGTGAGAAATAGAATACCATTAGAGCATTTTTTACTCTAAACTTTATTTTAGATTGAAAAATGGAGTGGGGTTGAAAAGGCTTTTAGTTATAGAGTTGCCTAACTAATGATAGACTTTTAGGTAACTGATATAAATATATTTTTGACTTGTTGTAGATGTTAACAATTCATAAATTTGGATCTGGATCATCTGACCAATGACCATGCACGGAGCATAGAAGAGATGAAACCATCGGTGATAATTACTACTAAAAATACACCCAATGGTATTACTATGGAATGATTTAAATACATTTACAGAACTGGCTTTAAGAAGTTGATGAGAGGATTTGTATCTTTCTATATACTAAAAACGTGTTTATCAAAGAGAAATTATAATTTGAATCCCATCATTTTCATGTTGTATTTTATACTATTACTTATGAAATAATGAAATATACCAGAAGTACCAATACATGCTCGCAATCCGGATTACCTAACCCATTTGTTTTCACCCTCTCTATATAAACTCTCTCTATCTCTCTCTCCCGATCTCATCACTCAATAAACAAACTATCTTCTCTCTCTCTCTCTCTCTCTCTCTCTCTCTCTCTCTCTCTCTCTCTCTCTCTCTCTCTCTCTCTCTCTCTCTCTCTCTCTCTCTCTCTCTCTCTCTCTCTCTCTCTCTCTCTCTCTCTCTACATATTACTCTGCTTCTAATCCTTCTTGTCTGAATCTGGTACTAACAATGTCGGAGAAACCAAATCGTCACCAGAGAAGACTTTCTCAGAGCGTTTTGCCCATCTCCCTCGAGGATCTCTCCGATATATCTCTCACAGCTAATCCTCCATCATCCATCCCTTCTCAGCCGCCACGCCATCAGATTCCTCCGCCGTCTCCAGCTGCTCCTCCGACAAACCGTCGTAATAATGATGACAATGCTAGCAAGGAAGGGAATGCCTCTTCTAGTTGATTTCGTATTTTCATTTGCGTCTTATTACTGTTTAAGCCTTTTTATCGTTGCACAAGTCTTTTGTCCGTCTTCTTTTTTATCTTGCTTAATAATCAGATTTTGTCCTTTGTAAAATTACTTATATGATAATGAATCAATCGTAATTTCTTATTTCAATATGTTTAACTGATGTCGTGCTTCTGGTGATGTAGAATAAGGGGAGAGACTATAGTTTTGAATCAGGAAACTCTTAGGTTTTCTAAATCGTGGCAAAAATCAGTGAGGCAAAACTGTAAAGAATTAAGAATTTTTTTTATTCTTGTAAGTGCTATAAGAAACTACAATATTGAAAATTATCGTTAAAGAGTCTTTGTGATGGTTGAGGTTGACCGAGAGATTCGTGGGTCTTCTACATTGAAAGATGAGAAGGCTTCATGTTCAAAAAGATGGAAGGCTTTGAAGTACGAAAATATATTAAAATATATTAATAGACGCAAAATGATAATATTGAACTCAGTTATATAACGTGGAATTTTAAATTACTGAAAGAGAAAAATATTCGTAATGATTTCTCCCCTGACTCTAAAAGCAATTTTTTTTTTTTTGAAATTGACTTTAAAAGCAATTTTCGTATGTACATAAGGCATACCATCAGAATCAACATTTATTTTTCATTCATATGTACCGTATCTGTAATAGTGGATGCCATCAATTGTGACTATATCATTTCAACAATATAAATCAGTTTCGAGAGAAAAGAAAAACAATTTTCGAACGGATTAGTTACGTAAATTTAGTTAGATGTTTTTTTTTTGTAAACTTTTAATTTTATTCGATGTAATCCATTGAGCATGTGTAGATTATAGAAATTGTCTTTTCGAATATTTATAATTTTTCTTTTGAACGTCTATTAATATTACATAATTTGCTTACATTTACTATAAGGTTGGTACATGTTGGCCAAAGTCGCATCTTTACGGAACCTAATATCATCCATTTACTAGACAAACTTATGCGCAGTAAATATTTTTTCTACTTTTCGTTATATTTAGTTTTTTTTTTGCCAAAAAAATAGTTATAGACGTAATACTGTCAACATATATATAGTCTAATAATATGCTTTCATCGATATGTTATCAACTATATATTGTCAATAATATTTTCAGAAACAAATAACATGTGGCCAGTGGTTTTGGTCGCCATGGAGATTGATCATGTTGCTGACAAACAAAAGCGTTGAAGTTTCTGTATAATAAATCGAATAATCGCTATACCCATTAATAATTGATTCGTCTATGTATTTTTTTTTTGAAACACTGATTCGTCTATGTGTATTAATAAAAGATTGATGTTCTAGTTTCAGTTAATGCATTTTTCTTTAAAAGCAAAATATAAATTAAAATGTAAAACTATAAGTAGTTGAATTTTATTGAAAATCAGATAAAACATGAAACTAGTTAAAGTAAAACAATAAAATAATAGACAAAATAAATATATAATTTTTTAATATATTTAAAATATTAATTTTCTGGATACAAGAAGAGTATAAAAATTTACTACTATGAGTTAAGCAAACGAAAATACTGAAATTTATCAGATATAAAAAGTAAATCTATGATTAAAGTGGATCCACTATTATCGGGAGAAAACGCTAATGCATGGGAGAAGATTCCGTCGGTGTTTCCAACGTCAATTAAGCTAATAAAATTGTGAGAAAGTAACAAATTTATAAGGGCGAGAATAGTAAACATTAATAGTACTATCGCTATCGACCTGACGTTTGTCTGTTTCCAGTGAGTTTTTTGAGGGGGGTTTCAACTTTTATACTGAAAAGTGAAAAGTATGGTTAGTATTGACTGAATAATTGAAACATCTCTCTCTTGGTCATCAATAATTCTCACTTTAAATCTCAAATAAAGGTAAAAGACTAAAAGTACGAGAACAAAAGAAAAAGTGAAAAGACCAGTTACCAAAGCCTCGACATTCGACAACCTCATCACAAATTGAGTTACTTTGTTACATAGCATGCATTTAGATAGATATTACGATATGAGGATAATTTGACCCGCTTTCCATAAAAGAAAAATGAAAAAGAAAAGAAAAACCATGTCGATAAATACGACGTGTACGCACGTGTCTGCAAGGAATCACGTTAATGGGCCCGGCCCACCTAAAACCGTTACATGATGTCTTTGAAAGCAAATTAATATTTTACTAGATTTTGACCCGCGCTTTTAAAGCGCGGGTTTATTTTCCTTTATCTTTTTTTAAATTGACAAATATTTAATAAATGTTATATTTTCATATATTGTTTTTTATAAAAGACTTAAGCTTTTTATTTTTCTTTATCGTGTTTCATTTTAAATGAGTATAGGCCTGATCACAATATCTGGATCCGAAGAACCAACCCAAAACCGACCCAAAAATCAGGGTCCCGAACCCGATCAGACCCAAGGTAAATATCCGAATGAATTCTAAATTGCTATATCCGAAGAACCGATCCGAACCCGATCCGAACCGAGAACCAAATGAATACCCAAAGATATCCGAAATGTGAATATATATCTAAAAATATATGTTATAATTATATTTATAATTATTTTAATATTTTAAATTAATATCATAAGTTAACTATAGTAGTCATTTTTAGTACTTTTGAGTATTTTTGGATAAAATATGATAGTTTTGATAAAAGTTTACCCAAAAAATTGTATAGAATGGATATTTTTGGTTACTTTTGGTTACTTTTGAGTAATTTGGATACAAAAATTTGAACCGAATCGGATACTTTGGTTACTCTGAGTATAAATAACCGAACCCGTTTTAGATATTTTGGTTATTTGGTTATTTTTCAGGTTCTTATGCATGAGAACCGAACCCACCTGGACCCGGAAAGATCCGAATCGAACCCGTTCTGAAAAAATATAAATTGAATCTGATTTGTTAATCGGCCCAAATGGCTCAAAAGAGATGATGTAAGCAATGGGCTGGATTTAAAAAAATGACTCAATATAGATGTGTTATTAATATTACTTGATTGCCATTAATGAAATATGCAATGTTATTAAAGAAAGGGGTATTTTTAGTAAAAAAGCCAATAGGATCCTGCTTTAATAGTATAGATTTTATTAGAACGAAATAAAACGTTATAAACAAGAAGAAAAAAAAAACGAACATCCCCATCCGACATGGTAATCGGTAACCACAACGAGACAATTAACCAAATTACATCTAAGTTTCTTCTCTTTCTATTGATGATGATGATCATCCATGAAATAATCAAGTGATGAACAACCCTTCTTTTTGTCCATACTATGAAAAGATTTACACGGCTAACATAGTCACTCGATAAAATGCTTTGGAAACAAGGTACATCACATCACATCCAATCTCACTTATTCTACTCTCTTTTTTCATTCTGAACTCTTAAATGAGAACAAGAGATTTTATTAGCTCATTAACTGGTGTCCTCGAAACCCAGGTAGTTCTTTTTAGAAACAGAGTTGATGAGCTTAACACTAAAATCCCACAGCTTTTGTGCCAAAGTGTCATCTCTAGCAAGTTTGGTTGGAATGACTTCGTTGCAATCTGCAAAGTACTTTCCTGTTACTCCCTTCAGACTTGGATGCAGAGCAACATAACATGTTGTAGCTGCTCCCTGTCAACAAAAAAAAATGAGGTATCACAATCTCATCATATTCGTCTTTGTTTCCCACATGTTAAGGGTCTCAGACATGTTAAGTGGCATGATCATAAAATTAGATCTTTAATCTGGCTAAGTATCGGGTTTCTATTAGTTTATTACCTGAGGTATATTTTTCCACAAGTAGAAGCTGAAGAACTTCAAGAACCCTATGAGAACACGGGGTTAAAATAAATAATAATGAACAATACTAATAAGTAAATAACTGGAAGAAAAAACAGAAAAAAAAACTTACTCATTAAAAGAGCAGTGTGTTGGAAGAGATTGGTGAGGATGAGACCTGGGTGCACTGAGTTCACTGTTATGTTTACTCCCTCTTCCTACCAAAGAATACAGTGTTACCAAAAGAGTTTTAAGTTTTTTTTCCCTTCTAATGATCTCTACTAGTATCTAATAAATACAATAACACTTAGATGTATGTGATTTTGTGTGTGAAAGCGACCTGAACTTGACGCGATAGCTCACTCGCGTGCAATATATTGGCTAGTTTTGACTGTCCGTAAGATTTTTTATCCGAGTAACTGAAAACAAATTGATATGGTTAGCGGTTGCACATTTTGAAGACTACTCTAAGTTTTTGAAAGAACTATACTGTTTACCAGCTAATGTCATTGATGCTGTCGAATTGAATTCCTTCTTGGTAAGTATAGATATGAGCTATAGATGATATATTCAAAATTCTTCCTTCAACACCACTGGTTTTAGCTGTGGTCTTCATTGTGTCTAGGAGCAAGTTTGTCAACAGAAAGTGACCTACATATATAGTATTAGCTCAGCATGTAATGTTTTAGGTTTTAATCAGACCAGAAATGTTTAGGTACAAATTTTTATTTTCTGAAAACATACAACTAAAGCCATAATACATAGAAAAACTAATAAAATATACTTTAATTTACCAATGTGATTTGTTACAAACTGCAACTCAATTCCATCATCAGAGAGTTGGTATGGACAGAACATTACTCCTGCATTGTTTCTGCAAATAACATTTTCTGTAAACTTTATATCGATATAAAGTTTATACAGTTTCTTATACTTCCACACATACTTATGTTACAATTTACATTAATACTAACCGGCTTACATTATCCATAAGTAAATTTAAAAAAAAAATCAAATTCCTCGCTAGCAGTTATATCTGTCAATTAATCTAGGCACAACACTGCTAGGGTCTAAGGTTCACCTACCGTGTTTTCTGGGACTAAGTAACGGTAGTAACAAATATAGTTAAATGGCGGTCCAAACGCTTTTCCAAGGGTGAAAGAGAGAGAGAGTACATGAGGACATTGAGAGGAAGATGGAGGGCATGAAAGTTGTGGACAAAGGCTTTGATGGATTTGAACGAAGAGAGATCTAAGTAGAGGAGGGTGACACGTGCGTTTGCGTTTTGTCTGAGAATCTCGGTTTTGGCGTGTTCTGCAGCTCCCATGTTTCGGGCACCAATCACCACATGGGCACCTCTTTTCGCCATCACCCTCGCTGTCTCCATTCCTATCCCTCCTGTCCCTCCTATTACAATCATAATTACATGTCAAATCAAGAACAATTTGGTCTAAACAATCTTGCGTTTTGTATTAGGAATGAGTATAGCTATTCTACGACGGCGTTGATTTAGTTTTGCGTTTGCGACCAGCAACATTCCTCTATAGACTATAGTACTCACGTGTTATGGACGTCCGAAGCACAGAATCATCAGCAAAACTTGATTCAAACGAGTTCAGAAATAGCAAAAATTAATAAAAACACACACACAAAAATGTCTAGTAAAAATGTCAATTATGGTATCATGCTCCTACCAGTGAGTTAACCATAATAAACTTATGACACGTATGTATATGTACCAGTGATAGTTGCAGTGAGATGAGTTGCACCAATCCCTTGAGTAACCTCTTCAGCAGTTGAAGCTGATCCAAACCCACTTGGTCCTCTTCTCCCTGTGATTAGCGAATATATTCCCATTTCTACTTGATTGGCCTCTTTATTTAATGATATCCACCGATCTGTCTCTCAACAACCAATATGAGAGAGAGAGAGATATAGACGAAGAAGGAAGAGGGGTGTTGGAGAATAATATGGTACTATCTATAAGAGAGTCATATTTATAAGTGGCAAAGAGTTAAATAACGCCTTTTCTTGGTGCCTTCTAGTTTCATCGACATTATGTGAATGGATATATATAGCAAATTCGCAATATCTCACTCCTGTATATCCACCCAAATATTATTTTTAAATAGATTTTTTTGGCAATCAAGAATGCATGCACACTCTAGTTCAAATTAAAAAAGCTGTTTGTATATCTCTTTCTAGAGAGAAAACAATACCATGGTTAATTTTTATTTTTTTATAAGCCCTATTGGCCGATCCGATCAACTCCGGGAGGAACACATTTAGTACTGCAGAATGGATTGGCCATCATATTATTTGATCCGATTTTGGAATACCTTCCTATTAATATCAGAAGATAAACCGATCATATGTTACGATCTACCATGTAAACTATTTGGGCCAAAACCCAAACCAAACCGGCTAAATGATGATAATTTAGTCAAAATCAAAATGGACTACTTCTTAATAAGTTGTGGTTAAGGTCTAACTCTTAGTCATCCCCTAGACATTATTTGTGAAGTGATTTGCCACATGTTTTCTTTACAATCGTTTTCACAAAAAAATTATGACGTGGCTATTAAGATTGATGACATGTCATATGGTTAAATATGACATGGACAATTACATTTAATGCTGATATATATTTTTGGAAATCTTTTTAAAATATGACAATAACTCATATATTACATTTAATATTGATTTATATTTTTGGTAAACTTTGTAAAATATGGTAATAACTCATAAATCATCACTAAAATAAATATATTCAAATATGACATTTTGAATTTCGAAATATTTTATAATTTTACTTTTATAATTATAAAATTTTTATTATCTAAAATTTTCTAAATTTTCTGAATTTAAAAAAAATAGTAATATCATTAGTTTTTTTATATATCTACAAATTATATAAATATTATTTAGTTTTAATTTTTGATAACTATACAATTTTATATGATTTTTAGTAATTTTGTACAATTTGATTTAATACATTTAACCAAATGAAATAAATATAATTTTTATCTAAGATTTTAACTTTATATATATATATATATATATATATATATATATATATATTCTTAAATACTCCCTCTGTTTTTTAAAGATCCATGTTGTAGAAAAAAAAATTGTTTTAAAAAGATACATTTTTTACTTTTTCAATGTATTATTTAATGAAAATCTGTTAACTTCAAGAAAATTAATTGTGTTTATTGGATTTTTATTGGTTTAAAAATTATGGAAAATTGTTATTCACAAAAATCAATGCATTTTTAATGTGATTTCTTAATATATGTGAAAAGTCTAGAATACGTATCTTTAAAAAACAGAGGGAGTATAATTTAAAATAAAAAATACTTTCTCTTAATTTTATGCTTAATTAATGATAGTTATATTAATTATCGGTCAAAATAATAAAATATATAATATTAATAAATTACATTTTAAAATATAAAATTTAACTTTTAAAAAATTCATCACTACACATGGTGCAGTAAAACACCTAGATTAATAATTGTGACATGGCTACTAAAGTTGATGACATGTCTTATAGATTAATATGACATAAACAATTGTATTTAATGTTAATTTATATTTTTGGTAAACTTTTTAAAATATGGTAATAACTCATATATTACATTTATTGTCGATTTATATTTTTGGATTTTTTAAAAATATGGTAATAACTCATAAATCATCACTAAAATAAATATATTTAATTACGGCATTTCAAATTTCGAAATATCATTTAAATTAAAAATATTTCAAAAATATATACATATTTTTAGAAAATTATAAAAATTAAATCATAAAATCAAATTAAATCATAAAATCATTAGTTTCTTATATATATCTACAGATTTTATAAATATTTTTTAATTTTAATTTCTAACAATTATGCAATTTTACATATTTATTTAAATATTTAATTAAAATAAATAGATAGAAAATATACCTAAGATTATAATTTTAAGTATATACATGTATATTATTTTTATCTTGATTTTAATGTTCAGTTAAATCAAATTTATATTAAAATATTGATACGAAAAAAGAAAATTTATAATATTAATAAAAATTAAATATAATTTATATTTATCTATTTTAAAATATTTTAAAATTCTTTTACTGCACCATGGAAAACACTAGTTTTCTTTTATAAACTATGCAACTGAGTTTTCATTTGCCGACAAAACGGCAATTATTTCGTCTCTCTTGAAACCAGTCTATTGGAAAAGTGATAAAATTTTGAAATTCATCCAAGAACAAATACATGCATAAGCATACAAGTTTTTCAAATATATAGTTTATACACTTTTTGAGTTCTACGGGTAGAGAATTTGATTATTCGTGTATTCAATATTCAACTAAACTGAGCTAACTAAACATTTGGGGATTGATGAGTAATCTTAACTATTTTGGGAAAATGGATGTGTTAAGGTGACTAACATATTGAATAACTAAATTTTTAATCGGGTTAACCAAATTACAGTATTAATGAAGGGTTGGTGAGAAGCCGTTGCCTAGTTACTTTACAATACAAGTGTGCAGCTACTTGACATCCTTCTTTCTTCACATGTTTCCAGTGAGTAAGTTACCACTTAGCCAAACTCGTCCTAATTAATATAGACGAGTTTCAGTGAATTAATTAATTAACCATCTGATTAATTTTAAAATTTTATATAAACTTAGGGAGGTTATGCTAGTCTAACCCACAAGTTATAGTATTGTAAATTTTACAGCTAGTAGTTTTTTTTTTGATAAATTTTACAGCTAGTAGTTATCAAATCAAATTTTATATGCTGATCTTAAACTAAAAATACTATTACATATGGAAATAAATGATCCTTATAATAAAGATATGTATTTATTGTAAACCTAAATCATACTGTTCTCTAGCAATACCATCATAAAAAATTCCGGTAAAACCTATGTAAACCAACACTATAGTTTTTTTTTTTGCTAAAATTTGGTGCAAACCAACACTATAGTTGCACAATAAAACAATATTATCAAAAAAAACTTAAGTCGTTTATAAAGTTTTTGACCGGCAGATAAAAGAGGCTTTATTAAGATAAACGTAACCATACATAATGTTTTATTTAGTTCATAACCCGTTATCAAAGACGTTCCTTTCACTTCCCATTTGGCCATTTCCAAGTTCATAGAATCCAATAAGATATTTGAATATTTTATTTGTCTTGCCTTCCAAAATTGATTGCTGAAAGCCTGATAACGACACCGTTAGGTGTAATTTAACTTTGTCTCGACTGGCGGGAAAATTGACAGTTAGATGGTAGATTTACACAAGAGTAGACAGGCCAGTAAACCACTAACGAGTTTAATGTCATATTTATTAGAAAATTATATTGAAAGAAACAATTAGAAAATTATTATTTACAATATAGCTAAATTTAAATCTTAAGATAGTTGTATGATGCAAAACAAATATTTGACCACTTGTACTGGTAGTTGAAACTTAATATCACTTTTTTGTTCCCTCCGAAGGTTAATTTAATATATATGATAAAAATCTATCAACTGTATGGTAGTTTAAGCAGATTCGAGAGTCTCTGAAGTCACTAGTTCAGTTCCATGTGAAATAAATAATCTGTGTTCTTAATATGATATTATTCTATTAACAACGATTGGTTTTAGACACCGAGAAAACATTAGAGCATCATTATCAATGGGACTTTTTAGGTGGTCCTTAGTATTTTTTATTGTTATACTATAGTTAGGGACAATGTTAAGAGACTTTAAGTAAAGTAGTGATTATTGGTAGGACATTTTGTAATCTCTTAGATTAAACAAGAACAAATATGGTTAAACATAAGCACTATAAAAGAATAAATATAGTTAAACAAATAGGATGAGAAACCCGCAAGGCATTACAATAAGCACTTAAACATAATAAGCTGCAAAGTACTAGCAACCACACTCCTGCAAATGCAAAAAACATCCACACACACCAAATAGAAGAGGTGGTACCCACGTAGCCAATAGGAACAGGTGATGAAAGCTGGAGGGAATAGCCAGGTTCAGCTAGATTTGCCTCCATAGCAACCTCTCCTTGTTGCGCCTGCAACAAACATACACTAGTATTAGTGACACATTATATCGACAAATACAAAGTAGCAAGCAACCAACAATAATCAAGGAGTGAATCTAAAGCCTACAAACGTAATCTGCAAGTTTCAATAGCTACTAACAGTTACTTGATTGAACTGCACTCAGACTTTCTGATATATAGTTCCTCCCACTTAGAAACATTCAGACTCTATTAATACCAGGTGCACAATAGGAAAGGAAATCAAAGTCAACACCTTTCAGTGAAAAACATATCCACAAATCAAACACAGAAACTGTTGTTCTGTTCCATTGATGACAAATTGCCACCATATGTACACTCACTTTGTCAATGTAGATTAGCCTCATAAATAATTCAGATAAATGAAACACAGAAACCAAAACCAATGGTGCCAGTTTCCTATTGAACACACATATACAAAATCAAAAACAGAAACTGATGTTCTTTTCTATCAATTCCAAATGCACAATAGTAAGGGAAACCAAAGTTAACACCTTTTAATTAGAAAAAAAACAAATCCACAATCAAACACAGAAACTGCTGTTCTGTTCCATAGAAAGACAAGCTACCACCACATCTACTCCACTTCGTCAATTTTGCCTCGTAAACAAGTGTTTTTTTTTTGTTTCTTATCAGTAGAGTCTTACCTTGACATTATGAAGAGCTCTCAGCTGAATACGCGGCGAAACATCAACACTGCTCTTAACAAAAGTGTTCTTCTCCTCGATATCATAGAGAACAGAGACGTATTTGGAAGTGAAAGAGACCTGAGGCTGAGAAAGGCGGAGCAAGGTGGTGGTGGTGGTTCAGAGGTTGGTGACTGAAGGGCCAGAGAAGGAGGAGGAGGGGAAGTGGCAAGAGAAGGAGGAGGAAGGGGAAGTGGTTCAGAGGCTTTGAAAAGATGACGCGTGGCGTTAAGGACGCAACCAAAAACTTCTTAATTAAGGACAATCTGCTCCGTTTCTTCAGTATTTAGGCCTTTTTTGATTTAAATTTGAGCCCAAATAATCTAAGATATGGGGCTAAGGACACCGATATTTATGCTCTTATAGACGGAAAATTAGAAACTTTCAAAATTTATTCAAATGGAAAATGAACTAGTGGCCGTCCGCCCCCTACGAGCATGTAAATTGTAGTCCTAAATCCTAATGAACCGGTAACAACAAATAATTATTTGTGTGGTGTGCAACGAAACAAACCTAATGGTTAGTTAATATATAAACAGAACGGACCACCAACCTAAAAAAAGTTCGTTGTATATCGCTAGATCTCAAACTTATAGTTAAAGCCGCAAAAAAAAAAAAAATCTTAGCCGGTTGTCGAATATGAATAGAATAATGAAGGCATTTACTATTCTCTGAGGCGAGTAGCACACGAGGTCCGGCTCATTGCATGGTAAGTAATATTTTTCCTTAACTTTTTCACTTTTTAACAGACTAATATGACATGATTGTTCACGTTTAAATGTTGTCAGTTTATATTTATTTTTCAAAAATACTTCTACTATTTACTTATCAGTCAAAGATGTTTATAAACTATTATTTTCATTTGAATTACTTAAACAAAATTATTCATATAATTTTAATTCCTAATATATTTGGTAACTAAAATTTTTATATACATAAAATTACATTTTAATATATATGTAGCTTTTATTAGAATATAAAAAATATATTTCCTTGATTTTATTTAGTTATTTAATATAATATATTTCATATCTTTTTTATTAAATTCATAATAAATAATATTATTACAGATATTCATATTTTCAGAAATACTGCAATTTATACATCAAAAAAATTATTAGTAAATAATTTTTAAAATATAATAACTCATATTTTTACACCGATTTCACTATATAAATCTAAAGTTTTTACCACATAGTTTTTACTACAACTTACATCAACTCATAATTTTTTATCGTAACTCAAGTCTAATTCAACATGTCACTAGTCAGAGCCTTAGTTTCATGTTATAATGAACCACATTGTTTTCTTGATCAAGATAGTATTCACATTGTGCACAAAAAAAAAGGATAGTATTCACATATCGACTGCATGAGTTTCATAATTCATATGACTGCGATTCTAGATAAAACCATGGTTAATTTGTTTATGGATTACATGAAATAACATATAAACACAATGAATATAAGTCAGTAATTGGGTGATGTAGAGCAATAAGAAGAGTTGAAACTTCAATGAGAACTTCAGTGGAAACTTCAGGTTTTTTTTTTTTTTAAATGTTCTATTTGATATGGTTGACGAACAGTTCTGGAGTTATTTGTGTAACTTGTTACTCAACAGAGGAAGAGGTGGTTTTATGGGGTGGCATCGTGGTGGTAGGGGAGCTAGAGGAGGAGGTGGTCGAGAGGAAGAGGAGGTGATGAAAAGGTGACTGCAGAGGATCTCGATACTGAATTGGACAAATATCACAAAGAGGCAAAGGAAACAAGTTAAAAGTAGTGACTCCATCCATTGCAAGACTCTACTTGTATTCTTTTTTTCTTTTTTTGGCACAAAGACTACTTGTATTCCTTTAATGCATGATATGCTTTTGTATGAGTATGATGTTAGATTGATGTCAATGTCCTGACAGTATCGGTCCTTTGCTATTTTTTCTTCTTCTGTGTAAGCTTTTTCAGCTTTTGCAGTTGAGTTCAGAGGAACCTGGATTCTGTGTACCAAGGAACTCAAACCCTCCAAACTTTTGAGTTTGATAGTTGGAGAAATCCATAGCAAAATAGTCTATAGCTAGTAGGTGCACCAAATATATATATTATTACATAGCTCCAAATCCTAAAGAGTTAAACGATCCAAAATAAGCCTAAGATGTTACATGTTCAGAGAACATAACCCTAATTACCAAAGCATGTTGAAAAAGCTGTCTACTTGATTTTTATCTTCTCGGCTTTCGAGAAACGGATCCTTTTCCTATCAAGAAGAAGACCAAGACAAAAAGTCTGTATTATAGTGAACCCCTCCTTTATTAAAAAAAGAGAGAGTTTAAAGAAGAAAGAACCTCTAGATGGAGGAGTGCCTTCGTTTACTTGGATAAGATTCCGATCCTGCAAAACCAGAACAGAAACAGAAACAGATAATGTTCTCATGGTTAGTGAAGTTATTAAGTGTTATTAACAGTAAACATCATCACAAACCAAATCATAAACAGGAACTTCGTTGCGCCAGAACTCTAATGGTGACACTAGCACCCTTCCTGCAAATAAAACAAAAACCTATTTTCTTCAGTGAATGCTCTCAACTAAGCCTCTGAAAATGAAAAAGTTCTTCTACTCTCTCTCTCTATCGATTAACCTGATCTTGACCGTTTCTGTCCTAATGAATCAGGAGACACTACTGCACTGTTTGTCTTGTGCTTCTTCGCATCTTTCTCCGGTGTTACCTTCGCATTACAATAACAAAAAAAGGAAGACAATTCAGGTACTATCAACCAACAAACACGATTACTGGTTACAAAAAGGGGTAACATAGTTAGTTACCTCCTCATCAAAGTCGATCTTCCTGATTGTATTCCCCACTGATAAGTTGTCTATAACCTTGGACCTTGAACGAGTCATAGTCTCTGAATCCCCTTTAAGGATCTTCTCACTTTTCTTTGATTTTCCGCGCTTGCTGCTACCGCCACTTGGAGATGTTTTCGTTACCTTGAGCTTACCATTTCGCTGTTCCGAAGTCGTCGTCGTCGTCAGTAGTGATTCTTCAGTAGCACTCGCACTTGTAACTTTATCAACAGCATTATCTGCACCAGTATGATTCTCACCACATCCATCCACTTCGATATTGATAACCTCACACACATCTTTTGATACACCACCATCGTTACTCGTATTCTTCTTCATCAGCTCAAGAGATTTGGAGTGCAGACGAAGAGACATTTTCCTTGAAGAACCGCCGCCAACAGTATCATTAGTCTCCACCGTGTTGTTCTTCTTCTCAACCACAGATGGAATACTACTATCCTCTAGATTCGATTTAGCGTTGTTGCAAGGAGACAAAATGGTACGAGAAGCTGCAATGAATGAGTTTTAATAATTCAGGAAAACACATAACCAGAGATGTTGCAAACAGAAAAAAAAAAAAAGAAGAAGATGTAACCTTCTTTATTGATAGGAGATCCAGAAGGGACACCAACGAAGCAATGGTTACATTTGGATTCCCAACAAGGAGGAAACCCGAAGATGAACTCACGGGAAATCTACGTCAGTAGAGAGACATCAGTTAGCTTCTTTAACATCTTGTAGAAGAAGAAGAAGAAGATAGTGTGATACCTGAGGGAGAAAGCCAGATTGAAGGAGGCGTTGTTTGTTGAGAAAGCCACGTAGGATGATGCATACTCCGTCAGATGCTTCGAGTGTGAAAACATCGAACGCTCTGATAATCGGACAAGATGTGAAAACACGCACTGCTCCTGTCCTATATATATTGTTCCAATAAATAAAATTAATCAAAACTTTGAAAACAAAAAAAAAACTAAATTACACAAAGGAGAAAAGGGTGTGAATGTAAATTACTCAGCAATCTGGGTGCCAGCAACACCAAATCGTTTGCCTTGGAATTCGATTGAGCATTTAATCAGCCACCAATCTCTCAGTATCACCTTTTTTTTTTTTAATTTACATGAAGAAGAAGAAACAAAAAAGAGTTAAATTGGAATCAGGAGGAGAGGAAGTGTGAATTAAGGAGGAAGAAGAAGAAGCTCTCACACTCACCGTTTTCTGGTGATACGAGATATCGTCGTCTGGATTGGGATTGTCAGCCATTGATGATGGATGGAGGAGCTGAGAGAGAGAGAGAGAGAGAGAGAGAGAGAGATAATCACCAGGTTCACGTCACTCACTTGGATTTAGGCAAAGTTAGGGCTTTCTAGAACAGTGGGGCGGGGAAAAATGGAACAGTGAGGCGGGGAAAATGAAAAGAGATGATCTTAGATCAGTCTGATTGATTTTATAAGAGTTTTTGAGGGATTTGATGAACAAAGTGGCTGTAGTTTAGTGGTGAGAATTCCACGTTGTGGCCGTGGAGACCTGGGCTCGAATCCCAGCAGCCACACTTTCTTTTTTTTTTTCTCTTTTTTTTTTCTTTTTTCTATGTAAACGACGTCGTGGGTGTTTATCAGCCTTGTGACAAAAAATTATTATTTTTAACATATGTAACTATTTGGTTTTAGGCATGTAAGCCCGTTGAACAAAGAAAAATGGCATCAAAGCCCGATGGACTTGAAGCTACAAGGGGTAAATCAAAATCAATTCTTGCTATTTCTTGAATCTTGGGGACTCGCAAACCTTTTCTTTCCCCTCTAGATTTTTGCTGTAGATAGCACTTTCCTTTCTCGCGGTCCAGGACGATGCTTACATATTCAAACAGATGCAAGAACAGAGTTTCTTCTTCTTCCTCTACGCATCATCACTCTCACCACTTTATGCTCCTTCGTCCTCGACTTCTTGCATTCCTTCTTCATACTCTCTGACCGAGAAAACCCTGATTATATTCCCAATTCCTCAATGAAAGAAGAACAAGTGATCTAACTGTGGTATACTATAAATTGATACATCTGGTTTAGTGTCAATTCTCTTAAAAAAACAGATAATTTTTCGTTTTACATTTTTTAAAAAATTTAATATTTAGATTTGTTATGTTTTTGTTCGTATAATATTTTCTTAAATAATTAAAAATAAGTTTTAATTTATTCTATTAAAATAGTTAGATCACGCATATATCAGTATGTTATGATGATGTTTTACTAACCTGTAAAATATGATGATGTTTTACTAACCGGTAATCAAATTCTTATATTTACCAAAAAAATGAACTAAAAAGGTTCGATAAAAATAATACTTAATCACTAATTTATACAAATCTAACAAACTAAAATTTTCTAAATTTGACATTAACCATCCAATACAATTTCATAGACTTTGACCATTTTCTGTATAAAAAAAAATATTTCTAAAATCATAAATTTCATCTAAAATAAAAAATAAAAATTTAACTTCCATAAATTTTTTCAGTACCATCTTGAACTAAAATTTTATATTTATAAATATATCTATGATTTTGACATTATTTTCTGACTATATAAAATATTATTTGATGTTAGAATGTGTGATATTTAACTGATCATAAATAATTTATAAACATACACGTTTCTAACTACTGCATTAGCTATATAAATTGTTTCGTAATATTTAGAATTGTAACTTTTCGCTTCCCCATATTCCTATACCTCATCTATATCTCAATCAGTCAGATTCTTAACTATTTTTACGCGTTTAGATGGCATGTCGTTAAAAGTATGCTTTGAACATTCAAAATTCTAATTCTCAAAAGAAAAAACATTCAATATTCCCAATTTCCATGCAAAAATCAAACAAATATTCTTTTCTGGAAAAAAAGTAAAGATAAAGAGACATCGCGGCAGTTCGAGGGAAACAAAAGCAAAACTGGTTGGGGACACTTCGGAAGAATGTTGGACTCATTTAGTTACTATATACACATTTTATATATGTACTAATTAACAATTGTTTTCACTAACTTAATCTACTCATTCTCGAATTCTTATAGTCATCCCGTATAATATTTAATTAGTCGTTAGTGTTGGCCCATTTAGTCCGACCTTCTCCCCCTTTATTTATTATTAGTAAGATAAATGCCTGATTACTTAATTAATCAACTCTGAGGTGTGTACTAAAGTTTTCACCAAAATAAATGTACCAAATTCCCTTTTTGCATTTGAGCACAATTGGATACATCATAACTTGTCCAAAAAAAAAAACAAATCCATAAGAATTTAGTCTACACTTTCTTCAACGCCATTGATTTAAAGAGCTCTTTCAGTGGACATTTATTATAATACATGACATGAAATAGTTTTTAAGAAGATCATATTTTCACGTCGTAAAAATATAGTATATCTAAAGCCTCATCATTTTATTTTTAGCAAATTCAGTAGAACAATATATACAAATCTGCATCTTAATTAGATAAACTATAGTATATCAAGTATCCTTAACTGTCTTATATTGATATTTTGTAAACTAAGAAAAGTATTTCTAAAGTTCATGACATATATGGACACTTGCATAGTTTCGTTATTGGTATTATTTCTTCTTGGGTCTAAAATCGTTGTTGTCCTTTATATACACCAAATTACATAAACTACTGCTTTCATAACACATTCATTCAATATTTTAAATTAGTATTGGTATACAGCGCACACAGTACATAAGTAGCAGCACTGCCAGAAAGAGAGAATCACAAAGAAACTTATGAGTTAAGCAATTAGACATACTCCCTCTCCTCCACCTTCCCAAAACCCTAAGCAAATATGCATAAAATATATAAAACAGAAAGAGCCTCACAATAACACTGTGGAGGGTGGACACACTCAAATCTTATTTTATTCTTATAATAATCAAACATATACTATATGTATACGTGGGTATGTATATATATGAATAAAGGTTCTTCCTTTACCTCTGCCTTCTCTCTTTCCCTAAGCTCTCCTCTCCTCTTCTTTTCTCTCTCTAAAACTTTATTTGCTCAAAAACAAAAAGACAAGAAAAATAAAGAAAGAAGACATCAAAGAAGAAAGATCAAAGATGGTTTTTTCTTCATTCCCCAATTATTCTGATTCATCAAACTGGCAACAAGTAAGTTCTTGATTGCGAGTTCTTGGTTTTATTATATATGCGCATACGCAAGAATCAATTAAAACAAAAATAAAGAGAGGATTAAACAAACAAAAAAAAGAGGATGATAATATTCTTGTTCCTTTTGTTAATCTTTGTATATTTGTGGTTGAATTTGAATATACTCATTCTTTCTTTCCTTGATTATTTTTTTTCACAAATTCTAAAAACTTTTTTGAATAATTTCTCGCTCTCTTTAGCATCAACCAATCACAACCACCGTTGGATTCACGGGAAACAACATCAGCCAGCAATTCCTCCCTCACCATCCCCTCCCACCGCAACCGCAACAAACGCCTCCACCGCTTCACCACAACGGTAACGGTGGCGGAGGTGGTGGTCCCGGTGGACCAGGCGGATTAATCCGGCCAGGTTCGATGGCTGAAAGGGCAAGGCTAGCCAACATACCACTGCCGGAAACAGCCTTAAAATGTCCAAGATGTGACTCAACTAACACCAAATTCTGCTACTTCAACAACTACAATCTCACTCAACCTCGCCACTTCTGCAAAGCCTGCCGCCGTTACTGGACACGTGGCGGCGCACTAAGGAGCGTTCCTGTTGGTGGTGGTTGCCGTAGAAACAAAAAAACCAAAAACAGCGGCGGTGGCGGCGGTAGCAGCAGTAGCGGCAACAGTAAGTCACAAGATAGCACCACAAGCAACGACCAATACCACCACCGAGCCCTGTCTAACAATCAGATGGGACCACCTTCTTCGTCGACTTCTCTGAGCTCGTTGCTGTCTTCTTACAACGCTGGATTGATCCCCGGACATGATCATAATAGCAATAACAACAACATAGTTGGACTTGGATCATCTTTGTCTCCTCTCAAGCTCATGCATCCGTTAGATTTCACCGACAACTTCACCTTACAATATGGCGCAGTTTCAGCTCCTTCTTATCATACAGGCGGTGGAAGCAGCGGCGGAAGCGGTGGTGGAGGAGCGTCAGCTATTTTGACTGGTTTGGACCAGTGGAGGTTCCCGGCAACACATAACCAACTTCCTTTGCTAGCTGGTTTAGACAATTCTTCATCTTCCGGGTTATACCCGTATGACCAGAATCCGGGTTACGGATTAGTCACTGGATCGGGTCAGTACCGACCTAAGAACATCTTCCATAACCTTGTTTCCTCTTCTTCTTCTTCTTCTTCTGCTTCATCAGCTATGGTTACAGCCACCGCGTCGCAACTACCTTCAGTGAAAATGGAAGATAGTAACAATCAACTCAACATGTCCAGACAACTTTTTGGGAACGAACAAGAGCTTTGGAATATTCATGGGACTGCAGCATCTACCGCAGCCGCAACAACTAGTTCGTGGAGTGATGTCTCTAATAACTTTAGTTCTTCTTCTACTAGCAATATATAATCAGAAACTAATATGTGTGATGGCGATACTATTATTAATTTCTTATTGGGTGTGGTATGATCTTTTGTACTTAGTTGGAAGTTAGTACATCGATCGATCTTGTAGGGTTTCGTTTGTGTTTTTTTCATAGTTTTGGGGTTTTAATTTCTTTATGGTTTTTGGATTCTTTTGGTTGTTTTCAAGTTTAAAATTAGGGTTTCTTGTACTTCAAATTTTATTTTTCCATTTAGTATGAGAATGTGATCAGAAATGCGAGTTGCACGGTGTTTAAATTAGTTGAGAGAGTTATATCAAATCTATTTTTACTAATCTTCTTATTGCTCATTATTTTCTGAAAATCTCTAACTAACTTAGATTGCAACACAAAAATCATAAATTATATAATTGTTTTTTGTAACTTAATAAAGTATATAATTTGCCTCGATCTTTCTAGAAAAAATCGCCTTGATCGACTATATTTATGAACTTAAAAATCTCGAGCTACAAGAAAGCATAATAGCAATAATGCACTTTATGTTGGAAATGAGACCGTAAATCTGCAAGTATAACCATGAGAAAGAAAGTATCACACATCTGCCATCGTGTGTCAAAACTAAATTGCAGTTTCAGTTGCTGTAGTTTCATCCTAAGGTTTTGTCACAAGATTTATGTTGCGAATTTCGCAGTATTATATATATAATTAAGTAATTAACGATATATATTCCATTACCAGGATATTGGTAAAGAACGAATTCTAGTTTAGGCGATATGCTAGTATTCTATGTATCCTTTTAAGCCTCTTGTTGTGAGCTTTTGGGTCTAATACTCTAATGTCTTCCAAACAAATCAGAAAACTATTTCTTTTATCTTTATGAGCTTATGAAATCTGTCTCAAGTCCGAATAGTTTTATGATTATTCCATTTTTAAAATTACAGAGTCTTTTACGGAATACTTTAATGAGACTTTTTTGATGATTTTGATGTAAAGCAAGACGAATCTATTTGAGACTTTATCTACAATCTATTGAACATATAGCTAAACTAGTACTCATATTCGTAAGTATTTTGAACTTAAAACGCATTGCAACTACATTAATATTTTAATTTCATTACTGAGTTTTTATATGGTGTTTCGAAATGATAGTTAGCTTATGATTACTCATATATTCTATATACATAGATTGTTTCGACCTTATAAACTACTCACTGAAAAAGAACTACTCGCGGACGATTCTGCAACAATTGGTAACTTCATGTTCATGATATATATAAACACGTATATAACATAGTTTCTTATAACACGTGAAGATATTGATATCATTTACTAAGATATTTATTTTAGAACGAGTGTAATTGTGTGGTATATTTTAATTAAGACCACCAATCATGGTGATTGTATAATGATATATTGTGTAGAAAACTAGAAGGGGACATTGATTTAAGGGGACAGTATTGATTTCTTTACATGCTCTGCAAAGGAACGTTCTTTGTGACTCCCGATAAGTGTTTAAATGTCTGTTGCCTCATTTTAATTATTTAGAGTATAATACCATACAATATTTGGTTATAGTGTCCATAACATGCATGACTAATTATAGTGTTTTCCAGTGTGTATATAAATATATGTATGTGTAGTGGAGACCAACCCGCCAAATGTATAATTGGATTAATCTGGTACAATGCATGCATGATCGTTGATAATGCATATCGGTTCCGATCGAAAACGACAAAACAAGATTTGTCCACACCCAACCAAAAAGGGAAGTCTTATAGCTAGGATATAACAAGTTGTAAGTTATTATAATGTGTGTCAAAATATTGTTGACAAAGAAAAAGTGTGTCAAAATATTTAAAGATTTTTCTTGTTTGTACTACTATGATTGAAACATAGATATGCATCTAGTTACCCGTAAGAAGAGATATATATCTACACTAATAATTTGGATTTGCGTTGTCCATGATGATTTTAGACTAAGTAGAAGACAAATCTTGGCAGCGTCATTGGAGAAAATGTATAAGTGATCTACTATACAGGCTATGCTTTGTAGAATATTATTTAGAACAAAAATGAACTAATGGAATTTAACAAAAAATTATATAAACTAATACATAAGTTAGACCGTACTTAAAAGTATTTAAATTATGCCTTAAAATAATAAAGTAAAATTATTGACTGAAAAAACAGTTACAATTATCAGACGTTGTTTGAGTTTAAATGAATTGGTTAAAAAATTCAAACATTAAATAATTTACCGAGTACTGAACATGGCTTTAGATTTTACAGTATCATATCATAGTATATTGACGATGAAAATTTTATTTGAAACAGTACTGAAGATAATTAATCAGCATAAACTCTATAAAAAATATAGTAATTCTTGAAAGAATTTCCATAAACAGTAAAAGAGAGAGAAATTTAAGGTCGTGACGACGACCGAATCTGTGTCGGGAAACTATTGAGTAAAGGAAACACCGACGCGCCTTAAGAGAGAGCAAGAGGCTTGTGACGTGCACGGACCAGTAAGCTACAAAAGTAACGGTGTGGTCAAGAGAAGTGGGACCCATGCGCGAAACCAAGAGATTCGTCTTGTAATTGCACGCACACCGACGCACGCGTGAAACTTTGAGCCAATATAACAAACTTCTGTGTACTTCTGATTTTCTTACATGTGACTGACAACCAAACTCACTGTTTTAACACATCATCAAATTATTGTTTCCTTATTAATACTAACTTACAAACTAATATTGTTGATTTTTTTGATAAACTCTATCGGCTGATCCGGTCGATCCCGGGAGAAAATATTGTTGATTTTCGTACACAAGTTTAGATTTAATTTGTCTTTTTTTTTTTTTTTGAACAGGCCCAAATGGCATTAATTAGAGAAAGAGGTTACGGTCCAGAGGAGCCCATATTACAGATTAGCCCATTAAGGGAGGCTTTTGCAATCGCGTCAGCGATGGAGTTTTGCGATCTAGGGACGAAATAAAAAAAAACAGAGAGGAACGAAGCTGAGAGACACTTGATATCTGCTACAATACCGAAGATCTCTGAGGGGATCAGCTTGGATTTGATGGCTCGAATGAGCGTTTGATTGTCGGAGAGAACATAGAGACTCTCCGGACCTAGGGATAGGGCGTGATGAAGGCTTGATCTACATGCAAGGGCCTCCGCCATTAGAGGCGAGCTCACGTACTTCTGAGCCTTTGATCCTCTATCGGAGCTTCCTGATTGGGGGAAAGAGAAGACCCAACCCAATCCAGCCGCCTGATGATCCTTGCTCCACGCAGCATCCGTATTGCAACGGACTGTCGTCGAAGGTACCAAAGCTATCGGGGTTCTCTGTAACTGTTGATTAGTCTCTGATCTTGGTTGAATCTTTGTAGGTTGGGCCGATAACCATTCACGACAATTAGTGATACTGAGGAGGGCAACTTCTTCCGGTGAACGCCTCCTGTCTTCAAAGATCAGTAGGTTCCTTGAGATCCAGATGTTCCAACAGACCCAAGGGAGTATATTAGTGGTAATCCCTGTGGGTGGGAGGCATATGAAGTTGCGGGAGCCTACAACAACAACATCAAAGCTCAGGATCGTAGCTAGGTGAACTACCTCTTTCAAGGGGATGATGCTCCACACTTCCTGAGCAAACTGGCAAGAGAAGAAGATATGTGTTGTGGTCTCAGAGTCTCCGCATCTTGGGCAGGTGAGAGCGTTTGCTATTCCTCTTCTTTGCAGATTCTCTCCAATTGGTAAAGCTTTCCTTAGAATGGACCAAAGGAAGACACGGAGTTTTGGGGAGAACGCTCATGACCATATATCTTTATGCCATTGCAGGTTTGTAGGGACGAGAGAGGTTGGCTGGGCTTCTCTTGTTCTTGCTTTGATCCTAGCTGAATGATAGCCCGATTTGGTGGTGTAAGTTCCCGATGCCAGAGGCTGCCAGATATATGCATCTTCCACTCCCTCTTGACTCGGTTTCAGACATTTGATTGCCTCCACAAAGGCAGGTAACAGTTCCTCAATCCTCTTCGTATTCCACTTTAAGTCGTTAGTTAGCAGGTCTGAGACTCGGAGGTCTCTTGCGTCTTCTAGGATGGGTCCATAGGGTTGAATATGTTCTGTAGTAGACAACCAAGAGTCAAGCCATATTTTAGTTGTTAAACCGTTTCCTATAACCTTCCCCAGATTCTCTTTCAACAGGTCTCTTCCGTGGAGTACACTTCTCCAGCCATGAGAGCAGGAGGGAGAAGCCGTGACATCGAGGAAGGATTGCTTGTGGCAATATTTGCCCATAAGGACTCTAGCCAGGAGGCTAAAGGGGTCTGTTAATATTCGCCACGCATTCTTTGCTAGGAGAGCTTGATTGAAGATCTGTATATCCTTGAAGCCAAGACCTCCCTCAGCTTTGGGTTCTGTAAGGTCATCCCACGACACCCAACAGAGCTTCCTTGTACCATCATTCCCGTCCCACCAGAATCTGGTTAGTGCCGCTTGGATTCTTTTGCATAGACTAACTGGTAGTTCGAAACATGTCATAGAATAGGGTGGCATAGCAGTGAGAACTGAGTTGATCATTGTCATTTTTCCAGCTCGTGACAGGTGCTTAGTGGACCAGCTCACTGCTCTCTGACGTATCCTATCCACAATAGACGTGAAGAGGTCTCTTTTGCGCCTTCCGAAGTGCTCTGGCAAGCCTAGGTACTTTCCTTTTCCCCCCTCTTTAGCTATTCCGAGAATGAGTTTTGCTGATTCCTTGAGGGTTGTTGATGTTTTAGAGGAGAAGGTGATAGACGATTTGTCTTTGTTTATTTTCTGACCCGAGGCTTTCTCATACTCCAGGAGGATACCTTGAAGAGTTTCACAGCAGGTGGGAGTGGAGTGACAGAAGAACATGGTGTCGTCAGCAAACAAAAGGTGGTTAATCCTCAGGGAGCCTCTTGCTACGCGTATACCAATTAGGCTCCCATTCCGTTCAGCAACCTTACACAACCCGGTAAGAACTTCTCCACACAAGATGAATATATAGGGCGAGATAGGATCCCCTTGTCTGAGTCCCCGGTTAGGTATCACTGAGCCTTTAACTGTCTCATTGATGAGAAAGGAGTAGGAGACAGTAGTTAGGCATTGCATGATTAGATTAGTCCGTGTATCGTGGAAGCCTAGCCGTTGTAGTACCAGTGCGAAAAACTCCCACTCTAGACGGTCGTAGGCTTTACTCATATCCGTCTTGACGGCCATGGGACAAGTCTTTTCTGCTCCTGAGTTCTTTAGGTAGTGTAGAACCTCGTGAGTGATTAGGACGTTGTCTGAGATCGCCCTACCAGGAATAAAGGCAGACTGGTTCTCCGAAATGATGGCATTTAGGACTTGCTTTAGTCGCATGGAGAGTAGCTTAGATATAATCTTGTAGAACACATTACAGAGCGCTATAGGCCTATAGTCAACCACTTTCTTAGGCCCCACAATCTTAGGGATGAGCCTGATATGTGTAGTGTTCATTGAAGTGGGTAGGAAACCCGTAACGAAGAACCTTTGTACCTCTATCACGATAGATGTACTGATCACCTCCCAATTAGACTGAAAGAAACTCGCTGAGAATCCATCTGGCCCTGGTGCCTTATCTGCATGAATGGCAAAGAGTGCTTCTTTTACTTCGTTTGGAGATGGTATAGCAATCAGTTTCTCATTCATCTCCTGTGTGATGCAGGGATTTAACGCTTTGGAGACGGTAGGACTTGCATCGAAAGGAGAAGAAGTGAATAGGTTGGAGTAGTACTGTGAGATCACCCGCGTGATCTGCTCCTCTTCATGCCAAGGTATACCCTGATCATCTTCAATACTTGTGAGTCTATTCTTTGCTCTCCTTCCCTTAGTAACGGCGTGGAAGTACCCTGTATTTGAATCTCCTAGTGAAAGCCATAGCTGTCTACTCCTCTGCTTCCAAAACGCTTCTTCAGATTTGTACGCTTTAAGAAGAGTAGAATTGACTTCTAGAAGTCTTGGCTCATTAGGTTCAGAGGCTGCCATTAGAGAGTCAAGTTCTTGTTTCAGACGACTAATCTCTTTTTGGCTGTTGATATAGTGGGCCTTACTCCATCTAGAGATAGCTTTCCTGCATAGATTTAGGCGCGTTTCGACTCCCAGATTTGAATTAGTGGTCCAAATAGTAGAGATGATTTGCTTGACCTCCTCGTTATCCTTCATTCTTCTATCATATCTAAAGATACGATTGCCTTTCTTTCTTGTAGGATATAAGAAGGATAGAAGTGGGCGGTGGTCAGAGCCTTCGAAAGGGAGATATTGGCTTCTACAAGATGGGAATATCTCTGCCCAGTCAGTTTTACTAACCGCTCTGTCCAGACGACAGTGAACTAGGTGAGTTCCTCTTTGGCCCCTCCAAGAGAGAAAATTTCCAGAGTGTTTGATGTCAAACAAGTCATTTTTGGATAGAAACGTTCTGAAGGAGCAGAAGGTTCCTTCTGCTCTTGCAGGGCCTCCTTCTTTCTCACTGTTCTCTATGATTTCGTTGAAGTCCCCTGTTAGATACCAAGCTCCTCCTGTACTGTGCTAAGTCTGAGATTTTTGACCACACTTCGTGTCTTTTGGTATGATCAGGTTCACTGTATACAAAGGTGGCGTGGAAGGAGATTCCCTTGAAAGAGATGTTGGTGTCTATGAAGTTATCTGAAGATGATAAGACAGTGAGGTCCACATCACTTTTCCAAGACAGGTATAGACCTCCTCCTCCTGGAGAATGGGGCGGTACGATATGGTAGTTATCTTGATTTAGCCATTGCAGATCCTTAATCACCGTATCATTGGGATTTTTTGTTTCCATTAGGAAGAAGATGTCTGGAGCATTTACTCTATGGATCTCCTTCAGGCGCTGGACTGTCATGGGATTCCCCAACCCACAACAGTTCCAGCTTGCCACGACTAAGGAGCCGGGGGTAGAGGATCGTGAAAATCCTTCTTCTGCTTTGAAATAGCTGGGATGAGTTGAGTGGGAGGTCTAGTAGATGGTCCTGCAGTTGAGGATTTAGCTTGATTACCAGGCGTCTTTTTGTTTCTGCTTCCTGCCGGTGATCTCTGCATCCTAGAGATATTTTTTTTCCTCAGACTCACTCCTGTTAACACGTTTGGGCTAACAACAACAGACTTTAATTTTGCAGGTCTCCCTCTCTTCCTCTGTGATGGGTCAAGAGGAGCTGTATTGGCAGGTCCCGAATGTTCAGTAGAGATTTGCACGGTTTGATCTACACTTGGGGAAGCCGGAACTGGGGGAGGAGAATGATGGGGGAGCTATCGGTTTGCTGATTACTGACACCGAAAGTAGGCGCTTAGGGTGTTGACATAGCAGCTGCGGAGATGATAGCTGCAGCAGTTCTTTCCATATCACCTTGGGCGTCACTAATCAGGACCCTCTGTCTTCGTGCTGCGGCTTCAATAGGATCCTCACAGCTGAGATATTGTCTGGTGACCTCGTGGAGTTCCTCCATTACTTCCTCCGTTGTCGGCACTTGCTGCTGGAGAGGTAACGGTTCTTTCCTTCTCCACTGTAAGTCCTCCTTTTAAGGGAAGAGAGCTCTTCCTCTGGAGACCGTTCTAACATGAAGTTCTCTATTGTGCGTGAAAGGGGGAGAGGCATAGTGGGGTTCTCTCTCCAAATTTGGAGCCTGTAGCTTGGATGTGACTTCTTGATTAGGGTGCTTAGGAGGGGGTGGGTTTCTAGTCTGTCTTGTGCTGACTCTGGGTCCAAACGCCCTACCATGTCTGTCTACCCGTTGATAGAAAGCATCGTTATGAGTGGATCTTGTCTCAGTCTCCTCTCTTCTGGATGAGAAAAATTCCCTGCTCTGGACGTAGGCATCAGTCCTTCCTACTCGGCTATGAGGTGTAGGATCTAGCGCTTTGGCATCTTCAGGGCATCCTGCTCTAGGTGGATTAAGAGGACACTGGGATTTCAGATGAGAGAGGCGCAAGCAGATGGAACAGTGGTTCTCTAGTCTTTCATACTCTAAGGTAATTTTGCTTTCTTCGCCTGACTCAAACTCTATGATAGTTTCTTTGACTAGTGGCTGGAAGCCATCCACTAATACACGAACTCTTGCTGAGGATTTTGATAGCTCATGACTCTCACGAAGGCCCAGCTCATCTCCTATCTTGCAAACCAGTGGAGCTTGCCAGTAGTGGAGGGGTAGTCCTTTGATGTTAATCCAGAAGGGTATCATTGAGGGGAAGCTGTTCGAGATTACGGGCTCCCAGCGCTGAAGGAGAACCATCCAGTAGCAGAAGTGATATGGACGGTTAGCTAGGACGCTTTGCAAGTCCTCTTCGCTTTCGAATATGTACTGGAAGCAATTGTTTCCCAGGTCTGAACCTTGAACTCTTCCTTGGATATTCAATTTGCGTGGAAGAGACGGTAAGAGAGTTTGAATTCTTTGCTCTTGAGGGTTTGTAACCCTTCCTATCAGAGTGAGTGAGTTCTCTCTTATGAGCTCTGTTGTGTCGAGTGCAGGGGTTTTAATTCTTTTCACTTGTGGTTCATCTGGATCCAAAGCCAAACCTTTGCCTTTTTCAGCTTTTGTGTAACGTCTATCCATGGTGGGAGGAGGGGATCTAGCTTGTTTAGGCACTGGAGAAGTAGAACAGTCGACTCCGAGTGAAGCTAAGCCAAGAGATCTTGTTAGTAGTCTAGCTGGATGTCTCTGGATCGACTTCGAAATGGTGGGTGAGTGTTCTTGGTGTGTAGAATCTGGTTACTTGATGGGGATGATGGTGAAAAGTGTAGAAATCGCCAAGAGGTGATAGATCTGATGCGTAGAGATTTCTTGGAGGAAGCTTCTTCAGGAAAAGAACTAGGGTTGCGTCAGGTTACTTGGAGGATGAGATTTGAAAAGTTTCTAAAAACGGATACCTGAGAGTGTTGTCGCCATCCTCAAACCCTGCGCCACGTGTTTCATGTCAATTCCTGGGGGGCCGTGCCTGGGAGAGTTTCCGTCGATCCCCTGCGAAATAGCAACCTACGATTTTTTTTACCGTTTGATTTGCTTTATTTACTAAAAACGGACACCGATTTGATTTGTCTATACCGTTTGATTTGCTTTATTTACTAAACTATCACTATTTTCAAAATTATATACCTTAGTCGATCTAATGATCTTAAAATGTTATCATATTTGATGAACGATTTTAAATGAGAGACTCTCAAAATAATGTCTTTAGTCCATTATATACAGTTTACCTTGGATCTTACACGTAGTTAATAGATACACGGATGTATTGATTTGAATCCATAACTTTTTTGCACCAAACCAAGTAGCATTTGTCTAATGGTAAAAAAGATACAGTTAGAGTTTTTATTTTGGGTTTGAGTAATATTAGTCACATGATCAAATTTAAAATGGATTTAATTATCCAAGCATATCCGGATCTAAAGCTTTATAAGATTAATCTTTGAATTTATAAAAAAATTAGAATTCCTATAATTATCAACAAAAAACTTATTTACACCGATCTTTCATTTAGATCACCTAAATCAGACACATAATAAAAGTGACGAGTATGATACTGTAACACAAATATTCAAATATTGGTCATGTATTAATATTATACATTCCCTCTGTTTTTAATATACGACACTTTAAAAAAGTTTTGATGTTTTAATATATAAGACAGTTTTATTTTAAATAGCTTTTAATTGTATAAACAATGGTATTTTGTTTTTTTGTTTTATTAACTGGCTAACTAGTTATTAGTGTATATTTTAATAATAATTTTTAGACAAAAATATCATTCTAAAAATTGTGCATATATTTGAAATATCATACATTTTGGAACGGAACGAGTGTATGTTACTCGTATTGAAATCTTAAATTTGTTCATAGGCGATGACTATGAGTCCTAGCGTAGCTGGATCTTTTGTATAAATCGGTCCATGAAGCCGAATCAGAGAATGAGAGAATCAGTAATAATGTTAGTCCAAATTCGGATATTATCTGTTGACAAAAAAATATATGATCTATTTCTCAGAAAAAAAGTCGCTAGTATAGATAAGTAATCGTTGACGACTAAACAAATTGTATATGAATGTCACGTGGAAAAGATGAAACCCACATATATGTCTTATGTCACATCGGAAATTATCCCATAATATATGTATGTATGTTTGCGAGGGATTAAGTGCACAAGTTCAAAGTTATTTGCGTATAGATAATGAGAACCATATATACATACATTTTTTATAAGAAATATTATTTCTGTCTCATAATAAATGTTATTTTATTTTTTTTATTTTTTTCAAAATAAATATCTTTCTATAATTTTTGTGTAATTTTGTACATTGAATTTGATTTTTACCCTTTTGAATTAATAATCAGTAAATCATTATTATTTAATTAATCATACATTAAATCACAACATACTAGTTGTTTATACAAAATTTTTAAGGTCCGTAAAAATGTTATATTAAGTTTATTTTGAAACAGTACTACTTATCACTCCAAGTCTAGAGCATAGAACCTTCTTGGCTCAGAAATCCAAGTGCGGTCTATACACAGGGAAATAACTATACATGAATACATAAGATATATTTGTACATAATTTCGTGTATAATATTATACTCTCTTTGTTTCAGAATATTCATGTTTTAGAAAAAAAAATATTTCTAAAATATCTATATTTTACATTTTCAATGTAAATAATATGATAAATTGTAAACTTCAATAACATTAATTGGGTTTATTAAATTTTGATTGGATAAAAATCATACAAAATAGCAAAACAAAAAAAAATTATTATTAAAATTTATCTGTTTTCTTAATAAGTGTGAAAATTCTAGAATATACAATATTTTGAAACAGAGGGAGTATCATAGTAAATAATACTATACGTCCGTTCATGCTTCCATGTATAGTTTTCTGTGAAGATCATTCTCTCTTTACTGTAATTTCGTAGCTTTCACTTTTCTGATACTAGTTCCTTTGCTGACTGATGTTATTCATTCTGTAGTAGTGTGCCTGAGGGTGTAGTGTTTGTGGTATTTCGACTTGGAGACTTGAACTGGAAACATAAATAACTGCAATTAGCCATTTTTCAAGAAAAAAAAAATAACTGCACTTTAGTCCCAAAAAACATAAATAATGCAAGATATAACATGACTTTCTTTAGCAAAAAAAAAGATTACTTGACTATTTATTGGGTTTCGATGTTGTCCTTTTGAAATATATTTATTATATAAGAATGATTTATGATTTTATGTAGAGTAATATAACATGATTTAATATTGAATATCTGGACTACGACCCATACAGTACATATGATGATTATTTAGTTGTCCTATCAAATTTTCTAACTAAAATGAAGATTCCATAGTAGTCTCTGTTTTCTCTCTACCAATATCATATTGTTTTCTTATTATATAACCCACAATATAACAACGGGGGTCCCTCGATCAGGTAGCTTTTTGATATGGCTAAGTAAAATTGTCGACGACTTCCTTAACAACGTTATGCAACTCCTACGCCTACAGTTATCATTACCATTGACAATCTCCCTCTATTTTCCTCATATATAATTGTTTTGAATTTAACGATTATGGATTTATACAACTACTAATAAGTATAGGAATTACATAACCATTCTCGTGTTCACATATATTATACGGGTTGTTGGCGTCCATTAAACCCATTTTCTTCTTTTTGTATAAAGGTCAATAAACTAAACAATATTAATGTGACTTGTTTCCAAAATATAGCTTTCAAGCCAATTCACATTTTTAAACTTTATAAGGTTTTGATTAAAAAAAAACTATAAGGTTTTACGAATCCTATATATTGTGCTGCCAAGCAAAAACTCTGTTCACAATCATTGTAAACCGGAAAAGATAAGATGACCGAATTTTCCGAGTCATAGAAGATATTTTTTTTTGTTAAAGAACATAGAAGATTTTTTTTTTTTTTGAACTTTAGAAGATATTTTGTTATCTCAAATTCAGGATGTAAATGAAATTATAACCATCTCAGATTTTTTTCCTTGCCTTAGATATACATAAAAAAAAGATTTATAACCATCTTAGAATTATAACCATCTCAAAAAGATTTTTTTTTCCATTCCTCCCAGTATTTAAAAAAAATAAAAAATAAAAAATAAATAAAAAGATATACATATATCATATTAGTTTGTCTTTTTTTTCACCCTTCCCTCTCGTTGCCCACAATCAAGACGGGGCCTTTCACCACTTTTAGTCTTTTACGTTCAATTGTAAACAATATGACGTCACACTGAATTTATATTTGTGTGTTATCTGATTGGTACATGCACCAATCATTTTCAAATTTGATTTGCTAAAACCATGCACGTCAAGTTGCTTTCCATTTTAAGTCGACCAATAACTAAGGACCACATGTAACACACGTATGTATATACACATAAGTGCATAAGTATACATTTTACATATGTTCCATTTCTTTTCTCTCATTTTCTTGTTCCAAGGTTTTTCTTTTTATAATACACTGATCAGTCAGTGAGTTACATGTTTTTTTTTATCCAGTAGGCTTAAGAGTATAAGTGAATTTGAAGGGGGAGAAAAGAAAGCAAATATTTTATCCGCGTTTTTAATCCCTAAATTGCATTATTTTGCCACTGAGAATACTGAAATGAGTCAAATGACTATTATAATTTTTTTTTTATATATATTTTATGTCATATCGTATGAAAAATTGTTTTATTTATTTCTTCAAAAAAAATGTTTTATTTCGAAATAAGACTAGATATGGTGGCCGATAAATAAGATGACTGTGACGGATGATGATGACGGCCCATGTAAAGTTGCTTGGTCCTTAAGAAAACACACGAGGCCTTATTGTAATAATTGTCATCACATCCTTAAAAATATCTTGTGGACAGTAGTTGCTTACTTGACTTCTTATAAGAGTCGACTTTTACTGTACCCTTATTTCTCTACACACAATCTCCTATGGATTCCCTTAGTCTTCTATACCCTTTTTTCATAATTTTATTTTTGATCAAAACACTAAATTCCTAATCAAATTTTCTCCCCTTTTCAAAACTAAACCCTAATCCCCTCCCATGGATTAGTGAACCATGGGCAAATATTTAACTTCTATACTTTTCAAATTTGAAAAAAATATATTTTAAAAATGTTTTTAACCCTATTTTAATGATTTTCGTGAAAATATAAAAGACAGTTTTTTTTTTATTTTTGAAATATTTTTATTAAATTCTATAAATCAAATAAAAAATATTCACGTTTCCGATTTAATTTTATGATTTTTCGTTAGACATATAAAATTAAAAGAAGAAAACTGTCTAATAGAGATTGAAGAGTGAAATATAGGGGCACGAGAAAAATTGCCTCTTCTTATAAAGATAACCAACACTTTCAACTTGAAAGAACATCAGCATAGATCAAGCAAATAATCACTGAAACGAATATTTGTAAAATCTCCAAGTAGGCTCCATTGTGGAAGACTATAATGGGTGGTCAATATTATTATTTCTAAAATAGATTTACTTAGGTGAACGAGATAACAAGTAGACAAATAGCTCATAATGGTTTGGGTTGAATTTTTTAATTATCTTTGATACAGAAAGATTATCCAATGAATCATTATGAAAAAAAACTTTCGAAACGAAAGTTTTTAGAAGAAACAGAGCGTCGAACTCAGTCATTGCATCACTTCTTCTTCTCAGTTACACCACCACCACCACCACAACACCAGACCTGCAAAGAAACACAAAACCAAACCAAAGCAACTAGGAAAATACAGAAATACTGTTGGAATATGTCTTGAATCTGTGAGTTGGCAAATCGGGGGATCCATGTCGATCGCCAATACCGTAGTATCGATCGATGCACATACCGATGTATCGATCGATATTCATACCAATCCGAGATATGAAAGTTTCATTAAATGTTTTCATATATATATCTTTAGGGTTTCACCCTATTCTGTAGCACGAATTGTACTCTGAAAAACTCACTTTCATCAATAAAATACTCTTTTATTGCTCGTGGACAAAACCCTAAGAAATAACCACGTTAAATCTATGTGTCAATATTTCTTGTTCATTCATCTGTTAATCTGTATCTTCTCACATCCGTCAATTACATTCGTAATTTAGATGCATAACTAATGAATGTGAATAGAAGGTTGAGGAGGATTTACATATATAATAGAGACCTCATCTTGCGAGGACACTAGACATCTCCGCTCTCTTCCTCTTGGCACGCTTGTCTTGTGAGTACCCAACTTTCGCTTGGCAACTTTTAAGTACATTCAAACTCGCAAAATCTTCTTCCTCTTTTTTTTTCCTATGTAGTGTTGGGCGAAACATGTAAATTATAATATCCACTTCACTAGGAAAAATGATTCCAATCTGTCAACAATAAAATAAAAAAATATGAAACACAATTTTATACAAAATACAATCAATCATCAACGAAGAGCATCTAAAGAAGAAAATGAATATAAAGGCTCTTTATCATGCATGAGCAGCATGACTCTCACCTCATTTCTTAATTTATATTCTTCGTTGAGACTCTCAAACTACTACCTCACAAATGGCAAAAATTGATATCTGGTGCCTCCTCGATATCATCATCAGGCTGATTGAAGGAAAATTCCATCAAGAGATTTTTTTTTTTTGTAACACAACTTCATTACTAAGCTTAAGAGACTATCATCACAAATATACTGGAGAATAAGATATTTCATTTTTCTTGTAACGAAAAGATTAGATTATAAATACGCACCCGCAGTAACTGAAGTAACCGCCAAAGCAAGTAATCAATGATCATAACCATACAGAATACCTTCCCAGCCCAAAGCTCCACATGACAGGAACCTATGAACTAGCCGCCTCCAATATAGCTATATGCAGAAGGCTTCTGTTAAAAAACTGTCACATGATCAACAAACTCGAGTAAAGATGAACCACTCACAAGTCCATGTGATGAGCCTTGTGATTTCAATAAGTAAGAATCAGCCCTGCCATCTCTACACCTGTTAAGGAATATATGACCGGTGACCAAAACTGAGCGCACACGAGAATGTGGAAACAGCACCAAGCGTTTCGACTCTATCTTGTAGAGAATGCTTCTCCCTCATTTCCTCTAGTCTCACATGCTTCGGTCCATCCCCTCCAACTACAAAACGAACCTTTAACCAAACCAAAGCACACAAAAAAAAAGTAAACGTAGATACCAAGGCGGAACCAAATATTAGGTCATGTATCGGACTCCGGAGCGGTTCCCATAAGCATGTGTCATTACCGCAACCTGAAACAAACCATAAGATCCTATTCACTCTCTATGATGATAAAGGTTAAACTTGTATCCAATCACATCCGATTCCACTAGCATTTGTTTGATCTCATCACACACTGACCTTGTGACCGAGGTTTAAGAAACATTGAGAGAGGTAGTAATTGTGATTCTCCACGCCTCCGAAATTCGAGTCCATTAGAATCCTAATAATATTTGGAGTTTCTGATTCATATAATATAATGAAGTTTGAAGATTACACAAGTTTGAAATTGATCGAGAGAGAGTGGATATGAAATCAGGATAGGAAGATTGTACGATCCGTCATCGTCGATGAATGAAACTAACCTGAAAGCAGCTGAGTTTGAATCTCTCTGGTTGCGCCTCGAACGTGATGCATTAACGAAGAGTTTAATAATTAGGCTTATATATATAAATGGGCCTTTCTATAAGAATTATTTTTGGTTTATTGGGCTTTGTTAATATCCGAATTTAGTATCTTTTAACACATGACTAGATGAACTGAATTCACATTACCAAAATAGATGTTTGAATATTTTTACATGAAAGTAATATTATTTGTTTTTATATTTTTAATCAATAACAATATTCCTTTGTACACGAAAACAGTTTTTTTTTCATTTGCGTGTTTTGATAAATTACCAAAATTTTGTGATTTATTTAGAGGTAAACATATTAATTACATACATTCAAACACGCAACATAAAATTCTGTTTTTGAAAACATATAATATCACCTTCCCTACTCAAGTATTTGTATCACATATATATTGATGCAACTCATGCAATGAAAATTATTTCAAATTCCAAATAACAAAACCATTTGAAACAAACAAATACAAAATACAATCAGAATTTGTTATATGTTTCATTAAAACAAATCCTATTTCAAATCTCAGTAGGGTTTCAAACACGATTTTTAAAGAGCAAGCTTGTTTAGCTATTAATTCTCAGACATTCACATAGTTGGTGTGGCCCGTGTGGTTGATCCGATGGCTCGTCTCTCCACCATGAGGAAATGTCCGAGAGACTGCACATTGTTACGACGGTTGTCCTCGTTTATAGTAATTTTGTTATGGGGAATGACAGTGGAGTGTGTGCTTAGTTTGGAACATATAGAGAAAATCCATGGCTTGTAGGATTTGAGATTCTTCTGATGTTGATGGTTCCTAGAAGCTGTTTGATCAATCCTTGTTCGGTTTGATCTTCTTGAAAGTTCTAGAAAGCTTGATATCCCCATTAGGTTTCCTAGTGTGTAGCCCCTATCTCGGAAAAATGATCCCATTGACTGAAAAAATAAGAGTAGTAAATGTTATATGTCAAAAGTTAAAAGTGTAAGTTGATGCACCCACACGCAACATAAATCTTGATATGGTTGCGATGTTTACTTCCATTGAAGAGGTCTAGAGTTTGATTTTGATGGTGAATGGTGACCAAACAAAGTATAATGTGTAATATCTTTTAGAAAAACTGCAATAATAATCCATATTGTTTTGTAAAACTGAGATCACATAAATTTGAAATTATTTATGAGAATGAGAAAAAAAATCTGTGAATTCACATAGGCTCAGTAAATTATAGATAAATTTTCTTATACAATGGTTACATTCCACTTTCCAATACAGTGTGACCAAAAAGTTGCGAATATATTTGAGAAATTGCTTTGTTTAATATTTTTGTTTTTATGGTATATAGTACTTTTGTAAAAAAAATGGTATATAGTTAATACGTTTAGTTTGAGGATGAAAATTAACAATTCCCGACAAACGTGCCCTTTTCAGACAAACCATCTCAGCTTTAAAGAGCATACAATTGGTTCACGTTCGCTCAGAAGTCATCCAACCAACAACAATACTGTTTTAGTAATTTATAACTTTAATAAACAAAACCAGAAAACAAAATGAAAGACAATGTGAATTGAACAGATCCAAAACAGTAGTCAAAGTATAATCATTATCGAATTTCTCCCAAGAAAAAACGCACACAAAATCAAACGGCTCATCAACTGATATGCAAGGAAAATGCAAGAATCTGCCTAAGACCTATGAATAAATAGTTTAATGTATCGTGTGTTATGTGTTTGTATATGTGTAGTATAAGTAGAGGAGTGTAAATATAAATCTGACCTGGGAATCAAGATCGGAGGAAGAGGGAGAGGAGGGAGAAGGAGAGTGAAGAGAACTGAAGGAGATGGAACCAGCAGAAACTTGTTCATGATGAGGTTCTCTTGTGAGTCCACCAATTCTTGCATTTACTGGTCTCAGACCCAAGGGCCATCCTTCCTCCTGTAACTACAAACATAAGCATGTGTATATATATGTATAAGTGCAAATATGCTATTGTGATTGAGAGAAAACAGGAGCATTAGGAGTACCTGGTGAGCCATTTTGGAGTTTTGAGAGAGAAGAGAGAGATTTGGTTGAGTAATAATTGTAGAATCAGAAGATGCAACAAAAATTAAGAATAAGAAATATTTATATACTTTACGGAAAGAGACCATTTATTTATTTAGTAATTTAATCCTAACAAAATCAAAAGAAAAACAAACAAAGTTTATGGCTTCGCCCGGGTTCGAACCGGAGACCCTCAGTGTGTTAGACTGACGTGATAACCAACTACACCACGAAACCATTTTGTTAGTTGAGTACAAGTTACCTTATATCAATAAACATTGTGAAAGCTTCTCTGTCCAGCCAGTATTATAACTTTGTATCTAATCATCTGATTTCAACTGTTTGATTAGAGAGTGAGAGATTAGAGAGTGATACTCCTCGAAAACCCATTAACTGTTCAATAGTATTATGGGTTTAAATTGTTTGATTAGATACTATCTGGAGTATGAAGGATTTAGTTGCTTATAAGTCTCTTGTTAGCATTTCTGATAAAGGGTTTTGGCCATAATACCATATAGAAGGATTGATATAATATTTAGTAGAAAATGATTTTAAACATGAAAGGAACAAGTAAACAAAGTAACTATAGTAATGCCGTTAGAAGCTCGAAATTGAGAAAAGTAGAAAAAGAAATGCTTTGGTGTGGACAAAGACCATATGCTTCGTTCTGTGTACCTCGAGAGACATCAACACTTTTTCCTTTTTGGACCACATCATTCTGTTTTGTACCTTTCTATTTTTTTTGTCCTTTCAATAACATGATTGGGCTCAACAACATAGAATTCAAACACACAAATGTTCAATATTCAGAATAATCAGCTAACTCTAAAACTGAGGATAACGGTTTTACTTTCTGTTGCAGTGTTATGTTCCATTTAAAGTTAGGGAGTAGATGTTTGCTTCTAAAAAAAAACTAGGGAATAGAGGTGTGACTATGTCAGCGAAGCCCATACTAGCACAAACTCGTACGAACATGATGACTATATGTTCTTAGTTTTGGAGCAAGAAGACTCAATCACATTTTCTTTTAGAGGTCATGTATACCAACTCTAAAATCAATATGAGTTTCGATGACGCAGTACAATGTTTGGATCTATTCTTTTTTCTTTTTATCAATTTGTTTTTGATCTACGGTTATATAATATACATATCAAACTCAGTAGACTATACAAGAACTTCGTAGGAGCTGTACACTGTATAAATATACGTATATAATGTACATGAACCGCGTCAAAACAGAGAGCCTTGACGACTGACTCTGCGGGGCAACCCGAAATTCTGGTACGCCCGGATCTGGCCACCGATCGTGGATGTAACGATCACCATTCCCCAAGCCGTTGGTTGATTATGCGATCCATGACTGCCACTACCATCAAACCAAGACCAGGAAGATATCCGAGATGATAACGAAGTAGAAGGTGAGTCCCCTGGCTTTAGTGTCTCTCCTGTATTGTTCTCTGTTTCGTTCTGCGGAGTATTCGTCGTCCCGGGCTCATCTTCTTGATGTTCTTCTGTTGCTCCGTCGGCGGTGTTGTCATTGTTTTTCTTAGGTAACGGTGGGAGACCGGACTTTTTACCACCGGTTGCGTTTTCTTGTGTAGTGGCGGTTGAAGTTTTTTTCGTGTTTTTCTTGGAATGAGTTTGTGTGGGTGGTGGTTCGCCTTTTACGACGCCATGCCAGGGGATTGCAACGGAAACGTCTTTGCAAGGGAAGGTTTCGTAAGAAGTACACATGGCGATGGTTTTTCTACCGGTGATTCCTAGTCGTGGCTCTTCGTGTTTCCACACGTAAACCTGCGAGTCCTCGCTTGCGCAGATAATGTGTTTAGCGTCTAGTGTGTACGATGCTGTCATTTGGCTGCATGTGTTTTTGAAACCTGCATGTTTATTATGGATCAATACAAGATTAGTTTACAAAAAAAAAAGATTAATATATAGAATATTTATTTTTTTGTGAAATTAGATGAAGAAATGAATGAATTGTTTCAAATAAATTTAGTACCTCGGAATTTTTGAACAAGTTCAGTGCCATCAAGAATCCGAATGCGTGAATCAGCAGAAGTTACAAGCACTTCTGCTGGATTAATCGGTGAAAACTGTTCATACAAAACTCAATGGTAAGGAAAGGAACAATCCTCTCTGATATAAACCAACTAAAGTAACTGTTTAGATTTCTAGTGAAACCTGGAAAGCTGTGATCTTTTTAGCTTGAGCTTTCTTTTTGTTTTGCAGATCAATATGGTTTGTTTGCTCCAGCTTGCAGTCTGATCAATTAAAAGAGAAACAAGTTTTAAGTGTAAGGTTAATTACCAAACATAGTTACAAAACAGAACAGGTCTTTAGCCACTATACCCTCTGCACTGTAAAGCCGGCAGTTTCCTTTATGCGAGCCTACAAATGCAGCCTACGTACCAAAGACACATAGAGATAATTAATACGAGGTCATCAGTTTCTCAAGTACATGAATGTGACAGTCCAAGAGAGAATTATTTACCTGACCATCAGGAGTGTAACAAACCGCGGTAACCATTTCATTTAGATCATTCCACTCCACTACTTGACGGTTCGATATGTTCCAAATACGGATCTTGGCATCAAGTGAGCCACTTATGAAGTAATCTTCATCCAATGGATTAAAATGTACACAAGTAACTGAAAAAACCAAAGCGTAAGGCATTAAAGCTCCGAGAGCATTGTGAGAATTAAAAGACAGCTTCTTATCTTACCATAGTCATTGTGGGCAAACAGTTTTAGGCAGCTTTGAGTTTCGATATCCCATAACCGTACGGTTTTGTCCTTGGAAGATGAAAGCAATAGCTGCACGAGAAAGCACTGTTAAGTTGTTTTGATCATGGGTTGCTTGCATCAAACTTGACAATAAAGAAACATAAACTAACATTTGACCTAGACCAGGATAAGTCCAGAACATCATCCAAATGGCCAGTGAAAGAGCACATTGGTTTATCCGACAGCGAGAAGACAGTTTCAGGCGCATGGACGTAATCCGGTATCTGGTTTCCTTTTCTAGCAGACGAACCTTTCCCTTTCTTCTTCTTCTCGCTGTGCACTTCTGAATCATCACCACCTTCCGCAGAAGAAGAAGAAGAAGAAGAAGCAGACATGGAAGGATGAATCGGTGTCAAGCTCCCTTCGTTCATCGACATGATCTCACATTCCTGAACCTCCCACACGTGAATCGCGCAATCCTCCCCTCCGCTCGCTAACAAATGAGTATCTAAACTGAACTTCATAGTCCAGATAGCTCCTTGATGAGCTTGAATCTCTTGGCAGAGATGCAAAGCGCTCAGATCTTTATGTGACTTCCCCGAATGCCTCACCTTCACCCACTGATTCCCTTGGTCGTTGCTCTTCGCGTCGACTACTTTAGGACTACTACTACTACCAGCAGAAGAAGAATCCTTCTCCGAAGAAGAAGCCTTGGAGCTCATCGAGTGAGCGACTCCCTTTATGTTCTTAAGCAACGCGGCTCCTTTCTTCTTGCTCACTCTCAAGCTCTTCGACATCAACTTCCTCATGTCATTAGTCGAGCTCGCGGCGCTCTCTCGCCTCATGAGGTCTTTAACGACGGTAGAGTAACCGACGCTCTTCTCGAACTCGTCCATCGTCAGCTGCTTACCGGTTTGGATATCGCTGAGCCGGTTCCACATCCCGTTCTCTCCGTACTCCTTCACCACGAACTCTTTGCCTGTATCTAGATTCTTTATCAGGAAGAAGGCGCTGAACTGAGTATTCGAAACCGCGGAGGAGAGCATCGCGCCGCAACGTTTCCCGCCTTGAGATCGACCGTTTGGTTTTGCAGAAGGCGAGGCTTGCGTTTGCGTTCTCGCGCAGTGAGCTCCAACCGCAGCAGACGCGGTTCTGGTGAGACGTGATTTCGACGTTTTCTTCCCTAACATCTCGTCTCTCCTCTTTTTCTCCGCGGAGGAAGATTCGATGTCAGAATCAGATCTGGACCGTACGATCATATGCTCAGGAGAACGATGAAGACGTTGTTGATTCGCTACTACCGGAAAAGGATCACGATCGGGATCTTTGACCTTCGCTGCTTCCGTAACGGCTAGCTGAGCCGTTACGGGATTGCTCACGCGCTGGATCGAGATGGAACCGAGCATGCTCTTCCTCGACTCCAGCCCCATCCCGTTGAGGAGCTTGCGTCGGCGCTCGGTTATAGATCCGGGCGCCGACATCCAGATATCGTAATCGGGAGACATGTTCGGCTCGGGATGAGGAGGAGGAGGGCGGGAGAAGGAGATCCGGCAATCGTCGAACTCGCCTTCCTCGTCGGAGGATGAAGCTAAATCCACGGGTACGACGGTGGAGATGCGGTTAGAGGTCTCGAAGAAGTGGTCGTCGTCGTCGTGGTCGTCTTCTTCAAACTCCCCTAACCCCGCCCAGTTCATCGTCATCGTCTTCCTCCGTTCGAGTTGCTTCCCGTTCACGCCGTCTCGATTCGCCATAGCTATACATAGGGTTTTTTTTCGAATAGTTTTGGCAGATTAAAATTCAAATTTTCTTGCGAGCCATTTTTTTTTGTTTTGTTTCCTTTGTGGTGTGATTGTTTTGGAGGGAGAGGAGTGGGAAGGAGATAATCAAGGGATCCCTAACACTATTAATGGGGTGGGGGATTTGTAAATGTGATGTTTCAACTCGTTTAGTTTAATTTGTATTAGATAAGCCCATATAAAAGCCCATTTTCGTTGTCAGTATCAATGTGTTTAGTACGATGGCCATGTTCTTGTTTTAGACCATTTGAGTGGAGCGATGAGGATGGTGTCCAGGGTTTATTTGGTATGGACAAAAGTTTGGTTCTTCAGATACTGGGGGGTTCATATATTCTCTGTTTCTTTTTGTTATTAGAATAGTTTTAACATTAGGATCAAATGCTTGTATCGAGTTACTTGTTTAACAAGAACAAACGGTCTTCTAATAACGATAATGTGTATGTACGCATTGTTCGCAAAGGCCCGTCTAGCTCAGTTGGTAGAGCGCAAGGCTCTTAACCTTGTGGTCGTGGGTTCGAGCCCCACGGTGGGCGACATTGTTGTATATTTTTCTTTTTCTGATCCTCCTCCGACTTGAGATTTGGAGAACAAATAATACCAAATCATGCAAATATAAAATACTCATTTTAAATTGTTGTTAAACTAGTTCCTAACATTCTAAGCATTTTGTTCCTTCTTTTTTTGCTTATCTTTACGTTACTTTCTTATCACGAGAAAAGCAAAACACAATCCAATATAAAGAACAGAAATTGGTGGAACTACACCTAAATGAATCATATATTTGTCATATGACCTCAAGTATATAGTCCACATTTCTATGACCATTTTACCCCTCTGTGCTATTTCTTTTTGAACTATAGATTCTGTTGCATGACAGAAAGAAACGTTCTACACATTGGACAATTAGTTGTCTCATAGCTTTTCAGAAAAAAAAACAAAACAAAGCTAATTGTGTATTAGTGTTTTTGTCCAGAACATCAAAGAGACATTTATTCTTGTTTCTACAATCATCCTAGTTTAATATTTCTACCAATATTTTTTATTCGTTTCATCCCAACATTTATAATCTCAAAATCCTCTCACTCTCCATTTTTGTTAAATCCTTTAAATCTTCGATATCTATTGTTTCTTTCTGCCCTAATTGCGCATTCAATGTAGGGAATTTTTCTTCTTTAAATGATTTTTGCAGATGGCGAAGAGTCTTTGAATAACCGAGTGAACTCGTATCACAAAATCATGATCATCTAAGCTGGTTATTGACGCCCTTGAGTCTGAAAAGATGGACGGAGTTCTTACGCAATTTAACTTTTGAGAAGACTCGGCCATTGAAGAAAATCTGCCATTCTCGGGTCCCTTTGGACAACATGTCGTTGCGATTAACAAGATTGGTAGAATGTAGAGGTAATAGTTCATACATATACTGGTTTAAGGTAAGTACAACATAGGTCCGCTAACTTTGTTTGATTATTGATAATGGTTTTTTAACGGTTAACAAGATTGATAAAATATAGAGGTGATAGGGCAAGCATATACTTTGTTTATGTTAAATACAACTTATAGTTGCTAATATGTCTGTTGAGGGATACATGTCATTTTAGTGGTTAACAAGATTGATAAAATAGAGAGGTGATAGTATACAGTGTACTGGTTTAGGGTTAACAAATTATTTATCCGCTAAGCTTTTTAGATATGGCTATGTATCCGCTAATTTGATGGCGTCAGTGCACCCCAATGTTTATTTGTGGATAACTATCTTTTTGCGATTAGCAAGATTGGTAGAATGTAGAGGTGATAATTCATACATATACTAGTTTAACGTAAATACAATATATATCAACTAACTTTATTTAATTATGGCTAATTGTATTTTTAGCGGTTAACAAGATTCATAAAATATAGAGTTGATAGAATATGCATATACTTTGTTTACGTTAAAAACAACTTATAGCTGCTAATTTGTTTGTTGATCGATACATATCCATTTAGCGGCTAACAAGTGGCTAACAAGATTGATAGAATAGAGAGGTGATAGTATATGATATACATGTTTAAGGTTAATAAAGTTTTTATCTGATAAGCTGTTTAGATATGGTTATTTATAATTTTAACCGCTAGGATGACACATAGTGTTTACATATTTAGTCTTGTTAATTGATGTGTTATTTTATAACAGTATTTATGTGCACTCATTGAAGGTGGCTGTCAAGTAAATTCTAGAGGATCCGTATACAGTCAGCTGGAGCCCATATGTCCTCAAATCAGTGGCCTCTCAGAAAGTATGTAGTTTTGAAGAACTTTCGGTTTTGAGATGTAAAGAAATCCCTCAAAGTCGAAGCCCAACCGATGCAGCCGTCATGAATGTCCTATTGATTGAAGCTCATGCAGATTCAGTGTCGATGGATGTAAGTTATCACTCCTCGCGTTCTTCCAGACGCCGCAAATCAACTGATTCTTAAATTTCATGAAGATCTCTCGAAGTAGTGGTTGGTCAGTCTACTACAGACTTTGTTTAAGATTTTAAGGATTGTTTGTTTCTTTATGTACACTATCGACTTTTTCATTTTTAACAGATAATTCATGTGTACTAGTGGACCATTATATTTTATTCGTTAAATCAAATCGTTAGGCTTTAAAATAGTGCTTGATCGCTTAGTCATTAACTCAAATCATTAGTCGGTAACAAGATATCTTCCCAAAATGATCAATACAAATAACCAATTATTAGATGTATTAACACGGAATTTAGGTGATCAATACACTATATTTTTGTCGCTAAATTAGCTTAATACACCCAACATACATCTTGTTCGCTTGATTGTTAACTCAAATCGTTAGTCGGTAACAATATGTCTTACCAAAACACAACTCCAAATTTTAACCTATCTTAGTAATACTAATCACTAACACTCATCTATGAAATACATCGAAGTGGTGGTCTTAGAAGAAGACAATGTGTCGAGGTCAAATAAACCATCACAAGCTATTAAATATTGTCTAATTTCCGGTCACGCTAAAAACATCAATACCGAATGCCAGGTTAGTTATCTTTGTAATAGTGTAGGTAACTGTTAAATGGATTATTACTCTCTACCTTGTTGATTAGTATCGTGCTTATTTATCGGGCTTAGTTGTTATTTTGTTCACGCTCTTACCCTATGTTTATTTTTTTTACCGTTATTTTATGTAGGATCCTATGCAGAGTAACATAAAGTGTTAGACGCTACAAAGTTATTTACAACCTTGGTTTATATCCCATACATTGTTTGTTGAAGTCTCATTTTCCTTGTTACTTGGCTAGTTACGGCTATTGAGTAGCTTATCTTCAGAATCATGACCAGATAACTCAGTCGTTGTTTGTTAACTTCATTGTTACCGGCTAACTATGTTTTTAAATGTTAAAAATATTTGGCTTACACCATGTATATTTATCTCTTTTGTTGCTTGTTAACTTTGCACTTTCCTGCTAACTCGTTCAATTATAACCAAAGAACACATAATATGATCTCAACGAATTGATAATAACGATTAGTTACTTGATACATGTATTGTGTGCTGATATATAATATGATACCAAAGAATTGATAATTGGTTTTATGATATTACAAGAGACTTGACGTTCATTGATATATGGTTTGTGTAGATGATAAATGGTTGAATAAATAACTTGCGAACTTGTACATTTTTGATACTTAGTTTGTTAGATGGCAAATGGGTTGATACATAGCGTGGATTAATTTATCTGATACATTATTTGTACTCGCTAAATCAACTAACATAATGTGTACTCGCTAAATTCTAGAGTTACACGTAGTGAAAACTAGGTAACGTTTGACAATAACAAAAGTTAACTGTTAATATATATTGGATATGTAACACAACATATTAGTTGTTATTGAATATCTTATGGGTAATATAATTTTGATTTGATTTTCACTGCTTTATTCAATAGTCAATTGTCTGCTTTGCTGCTGATCTCTGCAGTCTGACACACGTTTCTGAGTTCTGACGCACGTCTCTGACACACACCTCATCTCTCCAGAATCTGTATTTGATAAAACAAGGGTATTTTCGTCCGCACAGTACCAAAATATTACTCATTTTTGAGTTATTCATTGTCATGGTCATTTAACCAATTTGTATCTTCCGTGGGTATATTACACAAATTATCTCTATAAAGAAAAGCAAAACACAATCATTATGGAATTGGACTTGTCAAGAATGCAGTATACCCAATATGGACGGTCCTCCTAATTTTACCATTACCTTTTTCTATAGGTTTGATTCGAATACTTGCATAGAATGGACAAACTCCATCATGGGTACACATTTCTTTTGGTAGCCACCCCAACTTGCCTCATCTTTTTGGTTACTTTTACTTCGCTTTGTCGAAAGTCATGGAAGCCAAACTTTGGAACACTACTTTCTTTTGCAACATCTTCTCTTAAGAAACTTTTTTAAAAACAAAAGAAAATCAACCAATATATAATATCTAATCAATAAATGATAAACTATATATATCTTATAAAACCAATCACAAAATCCAAAAATGTCAAGTAGATCATGGGATAGTTGCTACTTGCATCATGGAGTGTGACAAGTATTTCTATGGTGGTGGGATAGTTTTCAAGTTTGAGGATGTTTTTCAATGTTTCGCTTTTTTTTTCGAAGGGAGCAAGCAGGGCTATGTTTCCTTGTTTAATTATATTTTCCTCAAGATTTGTTTCCTTTTTATTCCATCAAATATATGCAGTTAAAAAAAATTGAATCGTGTGAGAGCAAGTCCTTGGGAACTCCAATAGGACGTTTTCAATTAAAAGTTTGAGATGATTTGTATTAATATGATAAATTCACTGTTGTTTAAACATGGATTTAAAAAATACTTTAAAATCTACTGTTATTTAACAAAAAATTTAAGTTGAAAAAATATTTTAAGTGTTTTTATAGTGTCTGAGAAAGAATTCTTAGTTATAAAAATTAAAATCTAAATCTCATAATTTTATATAAAATTCTAAAGTTATTTAACAAAAATCACATCAAATTCTCAGATTCTTCTGTAATTATTTAGAAACTCAATAAAAATCAAATCACTTCAAATTTTGAGATTCAATACACCCCATTAAAGTTCCTCATCTTGCTAAAAAGATAAGCTATCTGGTTTGTTAACGGTACCTACTGGTAGGCAAGTGCATTGATCAAATAGTGTAATAGTATATTTTTAGTATTTGTGATTTGCTACGTACTTGATGGATATCTGATTTTCCAATTTGCTTTATTTTGCAAAAATACAGATATCCGAATTTGTTTTTGACATTTGCGAATATCACGAATATTTGCAGATATTTCATCTACTTGGTTCAATACAAGTAAATCTAGGAAAAGAAACAATACCCATTTATTTTTTAGAAATATCTTTTAACATAGTAAAAATATAAAGTAAAATTTTAACGAAACCATATGTTTTATAATTTTTAAAAATTAATATTTTTATAAAACATGTTTTTAGAAAAATTTAGTTTTGTATAAAAAATTTATAGTCCTTTTTAATTTAATATTTTTATAAGTAATGTTTGGAATAAAATTTAATAAAATTATTTGTTAAAGAATAATTATATAACGTTATTATTTAAAACTTTATATTTAATCGTAGATATACATCTATTTGTATAAAAATTAGAGCGGATTGGATATCCGTCTTTATTTTTTTTTAATATTTGTGATTTGTTTCATTTTTAACGGTTATTGATTTTTAATATTTACTTTGTTTCGAAAACTTACATGATATTTTTTTATGAATCAAAACGAATCAAATCAAATTTAACTCATGAAATACCAACCCTACCTACTGGTACCACTTTGTTTTGAATTTGGTAAGAAACTAATGGTAATTTTTGAATTGATGGTAAAAATCTTTTTGAAACAAATCACATTAATGGAGTTTGGTTTCAATTTTCAATGGAAATGACTTGTCATGTTAACATCATTCTCAAATATTTAATTTCTCTGTTGTTAGAAAAAGATGGTACGTATTAAACAGAAATGAATACTGGAACCATTATTAGGAGATAAGAGTTGACTACAGCCTTCACAGGTTAGAGATAAGAATTGACTAAAGTCTTGACAGGTGGAAGGGTCCATAATCTCTCGTTTTCTATATAAATATGGGATCACGGCCTCCTCGTTATCTCAGTATCTCTCTCTCTCAAAGCAAAATTAACATTTTAGATTTCTTCAAAGTTTCTTAGAGACGATGTCTTGCTGTGGAGGAAACTGTAGCTGCGGATCTGACTGCAAGTGCGATGGCTGCAAAGGGTAAAATATCTCCCCCCTCTCGTCCTTTTTGTAAACCTTTTGCCGAGAAATTTTTGCTTCATGCAGCAGTTTGTGAGAGACCCTCTTGGTGTTTTCATTTGCCAGAAAATATATTTTGAATTTGGAGATTTTTTTTAATCATCTTGTTGACAAACGATCTTGTTCTTTCGCTTTGTACAGTTGCAAAATGTACCCAGACTTGGGCTTCTCAGGCGAGACTACCACCACCGAGACTCTTATCCTCGGCGTTGCTCCGTCGTCGATGAACTCCCAGTATGAGGCTTCGGGCGAGACTTTCTTCGCCGAGAATGATGGCTGCAAATGCGGATCTGACTGCAAGTGCGACAATTGCACCTGTAAATGAACAACCTCCAAACTCTGCAGTAAACCTAATGTTATGTTATGTTTGGTTATATGAAATAATGGCTCATTTCGCCGGTTGTTTGGCCGGTGCTATTACCCCTGTTGTTTTTTCGTCTTTTCCTGTGTACTTTTATTGTTTGCTCATTAGATATCTCTCTGCATGTTGTACCCGTGTGTGACTATGTATGGTTCCAAATAGTCTTATGGGGTTTGTAACTGAAGTTTCAGTCGGAACTTTTTATGGTTGTTTCTTTCTTTCTTGCTCAGTGCACAACAATCAAGGTCAACCAATGAGCTAATGAAAAACGCGCAACATACAATACAAACTGATTGTTGTTTGCTAGAGATAACAACAACTAAGGAGTCTTTGTTGAGACAAATTGGCTTCTCAAGTATTCCTTACATTGGCTCCTTCGAACATGTTATGTATCTGCCTTGACGTGAACGAAGTCAACGAACCCAACCATCTCCAACTCACCAAGCCATTGATTATCTTCAAAAGGGGCTCACCACACTTTGTTTTGGACTTTGTTACACAAACCTAAGGCTGAGATCATCATCTTCGTTTTACTCTTATTCTGTGATCAATTATGTGTAGGAAAATTTGGATATTTCTCAACCATTTTTGAACAAATGAAGCTACTGTATCGCAAAGAAAATACTTTTATTTACAAACATGATGATGTCATCTCCACAAATAAAGAAATCAACCAAACAACGTGACAGATTCTATAATAAAAATAAAAATAAAGGAAATCATCAGAAAATCTCTCAAATCTTTAGGATCTTTAATGATGGTGATTTAAAAAGCAGCATATATAATCTACACAGAACAATCCCTGAGAAGAGAAGGATAGAAAGAGAACGAAGGCCTTTTCTTTTATGTTAAGAAGGCTCCGATTGTGGTTTGGTTGAGAACTTTCGAGCTGTGATCTAGTCCATGAGATCCAACCTGACAACAAACCAGAACACACATATATTTTATCATGCATGCAATTCTTCCTATTTGATTTAGCGAGACAACATTTACTTACCATGTAAGTTAATGCAGCATAACGTTCTTCATTCAGGTATAGTGGCTTTCCTCTGAGCATATCGATATCCTGGAACAAAAAAGTCAATCGATAACCTTAGCACGTAAACATTTGGATCAACAAAAGATCATACCGATTAAAATTTATTAGATCAAATATTTTTTTTGTAAGGTAGGCTTACCTCTTCTCCAAACGTATCCAAATAAGGAGATGGCCAAGGTGATTGTCTTGCAAATCTTTGTAGCAAAATTGTGGTCCGCTATTGAAAGAAAAAAAATGAAGAATGGTTATAATCAATTTAAAACCCCAATAATGATGCAAAATATATTGTCACAAGAGAAGCTATACCCGTATCAGAAGGTATACACCAGTACCAGCACCACATGTGACTGCGTGAGTCTGACAACCACTTTCTCTGTAGAAGTATGTTGAAAAAATATTTAACTGGTTTCTCAAAACCAGTAACTACGATGTTTCTAGACTAGCGAAAGTGATGAAGCAAATACCTGCAACAAGGTCTCCACATAGGAGAACACAATCTTCCACAGAGAAGACATATTGCCGGTTCTTCGATAACTTTCGTGCAGTTGCTGCAAGGCTTTTTTATATACCTAATAATAATAATGAAAAAAATGCTTTCTTGATTAGAGAAGTTAAGGGAAATAAATTTACAGAACAAGAGAGAGAGGGATACGCTGATGCAAACCTTTGCAATAGGTCCTGGTATAAATTGGGTAATTTCATAAGCTGGAAAGGAATTGCAGGGGTTATGCAAAGGGGTCCTTCAACTCTGTTAACTCTGTATTCCATCTGGAAATGTCGAAGCCATGTTTGCGATGAAGACCAAAGAAGTTCATCACTGATAATGGTATCAATGGGAGGAATCTTGAACATTTTCTCCAATTCCAGCACATGATTCAGCTCAGATTGAGGGCTATACATGAAGTCCATATAGTCATTGTTGGAGTCAGATGGCACATCAAACATATTTGCCTCTTCATGAAACTTCCCAGGCGTAGTTCTCAGTAGCCTCCACAGCAACGCACATCTCCTCAGAAAAGGAAGACTATATTTACGGATCGTCTCTTTAATATCACATGACAGATCCATAGTGTTGGACCTGAAATACTCCCAACCACCTGATTCTCTCAAAGCTATAGAGATGTCGCTAAGCAGATTTTCCTTGAAATCCAACTCACTATTGTAACACAGGCGACCTGCACAATAGGTAATTACAGTCTGCACCAAAGAAAACACAATTAGGAAAAAGTGAAGTCTTAAGAGACAAAACTAGTCTACCACAGGACAATGTTGCATACCTGAATAACAGAGACACTGTAGAAAATATGCACAAGTGATAATAGAGATTGCTCGCATGTGATAAAAGGAGATGGGAGACAAAAGAGAGCCCACATCATTGATGAGAATGGGTCATGTGCAAGAACTGGATCAGATGCTCGACTCCAGAGCAAGTTTAAATTCTTCCATGAACCTGTTGTACCTGAAAATTCTCAGATTTATCAAGAAACATCATCCACCGTTAGCAACTAATTCTTTTGATAACTAACTGAGAAACTGTAGAGTGATTTAAAATAATCCCAACTAATGTCAATTAAAAGTACGCACACGGAGGCCATCTAGATAAACAATGCCATATACTTTGATTCTCTATCAGAATTGGAAACAAAGTACCTTCACTTCCAAATATGCTGCTTGAAGAACTGCTTGAGATTCCAGAGCATATAGACTCCGCAAGATGCTTCATACCCATAAATCTCTGACGAACATGTAAAGCATTCTTTGTTCGGGTGCTCTGTACCACTCGTAATAAGAGTGACAGGGCAATTCCCTTAGAGGTTTTAAACTCTTCGTGCAAGGAGTCGATACAATAGACAGGAAGCATTGAATTCTTCGCACAACGAGTAACAATTTCCATTGAAATTAGAGAGTACTTAAGGGTGTCCCACATGATGATCGATTGTGGTAGCCAAGAACTTCCCGGAGGTTTTTCCTCTCGCTTAGAAAAATAGAAATTCCAGAGCTTGTTGGAGACAGATTGAAGATCTTTCCTTCTTAGCTCATCTCCCTGAAGAGAAACTGTTTTAACACTATCACCATCTTCGATCACGTCAGCAGCAGATTGTAGTAGACACAACGCTTCAGAGAGCCAGAGAGAAGGCATCTCTTCATCTGATCTACCTAACTTAGCATGCGAACTTTCTTGTAGCTTTGCCACAGAACATAAATCCCCAGGACATGCAGGCAACACAGAATTAGCTAGTCGGCGGCATGTAGGACAGAGAAATTCTCCCTGAAAGAAGAAACGATGATGAAGCTTTAGAAGGAGCACATTAAAGCCCGAGAAAAAAATATCTCTAAACTGGTTATATAAATACCTGTAATAGATCCACAATATGTGCACCTTCAAAAACATTTCTTCTCTCAGACCTAAACCATCCAAACAAAAAAAAAGAGCTTTTAAATGCAATACTAACATCATAACTGTAAATCAAGCAAGTAACAGGTGGGACGGAGATATCAACATGAATGAAAAAGGGTTCACAATGGCTCACCTTTCCTTTAACGAGCTTAAATATCGTTCAAGACAGCTTTGATGCACAGCATGTCCGCACGATGAAAGATAGACCCCATCACAGTCGGCAGGGTGAAACCCATCTGAACTGACATCCAGATATCTGGAGGTTTTTTTTGATTGAATATCTGGAAATTGATGCAACGTAGATAGACCACCAACGGAACTTCTCTCCGAACCACTTTCAGAATCAGGCAGTCGAGGTGTAAGGCTTTGGTTTATCATGTTTTCAATTTTTTTGCGAACAGTTTGATACATAGCTATCTCCAATGATTCCAAGTTAGATTCATCCTTTCCCCTCCCATCGCTAGACCTCTTCTCCTTCTGACCATTCCCTATAAGCCGGGCTGTTAAAGCCTCAAGCACAGAATCTGAAGCAGACTCGGAGGTTGCATCATCTGACAATTGCAGCGCATGAGGAATCATTCTTAAACGATCTGAGGAAACATTTATTCTCTGTAGATCGGTAGCTCCACCCATGGGTATATTCTTTTCAGATTGTGGACATTGATCCCAAGATGGAGGGCCTCTATCCACAAAACTCAACAGTTTAGATTTCTGCAGGTAGGAAAAGAAATTATTAAGAAGGATACAAAACAAAACTTCCTCGGAGTATACGTTTGTTTAACATTAAAAATCACAAATAACAGCATCATCCATGCAACTAACCTGGAGAAAAATCAAGAAAGAAACAGGGTCTTTGGAATCTGGGTCATGGCAGAAAGAGCAAACTTCACGGATAGCAATTTCTGAATCCTGTTCCATTACGGAATCACTTGTTTCAGTTTCAGATCTTGGATCATCATCATCCATGCTGGAACTCAAGGTAGACAAGAATTTTGATTGTTCAGCTTTCATTTTTGCCTGCACCCAAGTTAGAAAAACCATAACTATTTTATCCTGGATTTTATAAATTATTACTGTGGATAACAGGTGAATAATGAACATTTAAACGATCTAGACTAACTTAAACCTAAAATAAGAATATATTACTACCTGCAGGCTTCCTGTTAATAAACATCCGGAACATAGATTTGAAACTTAAAAATCTTACCAGAATAGCAGCCTGCCTCTCTCTAGCTTTAGCTTTGCGTTTGTCATCCGAAGCAGAGCCTGGTGTGGATTTATCAAAGACAGAGTGACCAACCACCTCCGGGGCAAGACTTTGCAATAGGTTCATACAAACAGAATCAATTGCACTGAACTTCTTCAGCAAGTTTCCAATCCAGGACGAAATATTACAACTGCCTGCCTCTGGAAATTGATGGAGACCATCGTCTTTACGGGTCCTCATTAATGAAACAAGAAGAGACAACAAACTTTCTTTTCCAGTCCCTTGATTTATACCAATAATTTCTAGACCAGCTAATTCCAGAATCGGAACTGAATCTTCTACGTAACAAGCCTGCGTATTAGATTCCCTTTGCTGAGTGCAAATATCCAATGATAACGAGAGTAAGTGTAATGCACTTATGAGAACGCCCTCTTGAGCGCGTGATTTAGCAGATGTACCACTCTGTAGTGCGTAGTATAAAGCAGAGCAGATGATTTGAAATGTGGCTTTGCAAGTGCCGATTCTAGAAAGTCCCTTCAGAGGCGGATAGATCATTCTCCACCTAGGAAGCTGAGTGGTCACCGCAGACACTCCACAATAGCGTGAAAATCTTTCTTCTGCAGATTGCAATTCTCTTGAATGCCAACGAGGGTGGTAGAGATCCAATTCCTTCCAGCAAGATGACCGTAGTGAATACTTTCCCTGCCAAAGAACTAACGTCAAGTGAGTTTTACAATGCGTGTCAACTTAAGGGTGAGGCCAGCAATGGATTTGAATCAATGCCTGGTTCATGCCGGATGGATTACAATAGACTGAGACGTCGTCTAAGACCTCCTGGAGCTCATCCGACTTGGATAGGTCACGGGGTAAAGATCTGACCAATTGACTATGAGTGAAATCTCCGGTGGCTAACTTGAAGATGATCTCTCTTCTCAAACTTTCAGCAGTAGAAAGACCACAAAATCGCCTTTCTTGCAGAATCTGTATCAGAAGAGCAAGCATTTCTTGGACTAAAACTGCTTCATACCTGAAAAAAAGAATTTTATGATTCGAATAATGTCAAAATCAGGTAAGAAAGACCAATAACAGTGAACTCTTTAGATACAGGAGATTCGTTTTGACTGACCATCTAGCAATACATAAATACGAGACAGAGAAAACTTACAGAGTAATACAATTAATTAGCGACTATATGCTTCTAATCAAATGAAGAGAATCATACTGTACGAGATAACTTGACAGTTTCATGTAGCAGAACTTTTAAACCATGTACTGAGAACGATTAGCGGTAGGAGGATAATAGCCACATACTCATTTGTCATATCGGGGTTTAGTGAAAGATAGCTCGAGAGCCCAAATCGGTCGAGAATCTTATTAACATAAGAATCTGCGGGAGCCAACGCACCACAAAACTGCAGAAGAAATAGATCAAGCTCAAGTCCCTGTTCTGACCTGTAAACGGAAACGACTAAAATGAACAACATGCGAGTGAATGATGAGCTACAGCGCTTCATGATAACAATACTATTCTTTCACATACCAGCGAACTGACCGATACCACTCACAAGATACTAACACGGAATCCCCATTCTTCTTCCACATTCCAGCAATAACTTGGGCACAGAATACCCTAACCCGGAGCACATGCTCCATAACAAGTGCAGAAAATCCATAAGGATGGAAATCTCCTATCACGTAGCTGAAGAAGTCGGCATGTGGGATCTCATGACTAACATTTACTCCAAGTTGCAATGCCGATTCTCCATAACACCTCTCTAATGCTTTTTGTAAGAGCAAAGATAGTAACCGGTGTAATGGCAGATGAACTGATATAGGCTGAGAGCTCACATTGTAATGGATGTCCGGCCAATCACACAGACCAAGTATATGTACTCCGGACGCATTCGGATCGGAAGAGTTGCAAGATACTCTCCTAGAGTCAGCGTTAACATCTGTCCGAACCTCCCCATTCGATCCATCAACATTATCCAAGCTAAGATTTGTTTCTATATCGCCGCATAGAGGTGATAAGGCAGTACTCGGATCTCTGCTAGAACTGGTAAGAGCACTGGATACACTTCTTCTAATTCCAACCTTTGCAAAATCTCTCTTTGGCCATGACAT